>NC_046384.1:5885410-6185410 GCF_011125445.2 Fundulus heteroclitus
AGTCATGTATGCTGAGGTTTCTGTTTTATTCTGTGTTTTGCTGTTCTGCATGTTCTATGAATGAAATGGTGCAAATTCCGTCATTTAACAATGTATGTTACTTGACAGTTTGTGAGGAAACAAAACATGAAAAATGCCAAGGGCGTGATTACTTTTGCAAGGAACTGTAAACAAACAGGACGTAAGAAAAACAATGCAAAATAAACAATAAGAAAAAGTAGTAGTTAAATCAAATAATTAAATCTTACTATATTACCTAAACATATCTTTATTAAAATTTGTCTCACTCCAGGTTGAGATCAAAATACTTTCTAATATACATAATGTGTTTCAATGTTTCCCGCAGATGTTCAGCAGAAGCTGATTGTTAAAGAAGAAGCTTCTTTAGACCACAGACCTCCTGGTGACCTGCTTGACCCAAAGCCCCCCCACATAAAGGAGGAGCAGGAGGGAGTCTACATCAGTCTGCCAGGAGAGCAGCTTAATGGGAAGGAAGTGATTAATGCCATCAGGTTTCCAGTCACTGCCCTTCCCATAAAGAGTCATACGCTGAGAAGAATCAAGAGGACAATGATGTAGAGAACCCTCTCTCTGAGCTTAAACACAAGTCAGACTGTGGATATAAGAAATGTTCTACAGAGAAAAAAACAGTGGAGACACAAAGGAAATTCCAGACAGGAATGAAGCTTAGCTGTGAAGACTGTGGCAAAACATTTAGTGGGAAATGCGCTTTAAACGCACACATGAGTATCCACACAGGAGAGAAGCCTTTCTGTTGTGATCTGTGTGAACAAAGATTTGGACAAAAATCACATTTAAACACACACATGAGAATCCATACAGGACAGAAGCCTTTCTGTTGTGATCTATGTGGACAAAGATTTAGCCTAAAATCTAATTTAAACACACACATGATAATCCATACAGGAGAGAAGCCTTTCTGTTGTGATCTCTGTGGACAAAGATTTAGCCTAAAATGTCATTTAAACACACACATGAGAATCCATACAGGAGAGAAGCCTTTCTGTTGTGATCTATGTGGACAGAGATTTAGCCGAAAAGCAATTTTAAAACACCACATGACAATCCATACAGGAGAGAAGCCTTTCTGTTGTGATCTATGTGGACAGAGATTTAGCCGAAAATCAATTTTAAACACACATATGAGAATCCACACAGGAGAGAAGCCTTTCTGTTGTGATCTGTGTGGACAAAGATTTAGCGAAAAAGGTTCTTTAACCAAACACATGAGAATCCATACAGGACAGAAGCCTTTCTGTTGTGATCTATGTGGAAAAAGATTTTGCCACAAATCACATTTAAACACACACATGAGAATCCATACAGGACAGAAGCCTTTTTGTTGTGATCTATGTGGACAAAGATTTAGCCACAAATTTAGTTTAAACGCACATATGAGAATCCATACAGGACAGAACCCTTTCTGTTGTGATCTATGTGGAAAAGGATTTAGCCAAAAATCAAGTTTAAACACACACATGAGAATCCATACAGGACAGAAGCCTTTCTGTTGTGATCTATGTGGAAAAACATTTAGCGAAAGAGGAACTCTAAACAGACACACGAGAATCCATACAGGACAGAAGCCTTTCTGTTGTGACCTATGTGGACAAAGATTTAGCCACAAATTCAGTTTAAACGCACATATGAGAATCCATACAGGACAGAACCCTTTCTGTTGTGAGCTATGTGGAAAAGGATTTAGCCAAAAATCAAGTTTAAACAGACACATGAGAATCCATACTGAAGTTAAAATGGCTCTGCTATGAATATTAATACAAAGTGCACAGATGATGATGCCGTGTGTATGGAAGCTTCTGAAAGGTTTGTTGACAAAATTATATATCATTTTAGACATCTGTTGATGTTTTAAAGGCACACCTAAAACCCTCTGGCGCCATCTGAAAATGCCTAATTATAGCTCTTACCTCCTGTTCTGTGGCCTTTCATAGGGTCCTCAGTAAGAAAACTATTGTGGGAAGAGAAGGCGCTTTGGACCGCTGTACCAATTTCGGGCAGCCTTTACTTCATGTATAAGAGAGGGAGAGAAGGTGCTCCTCGCTTTCCACTTGCTGACACAAGCAGCTCCATGCAGCTTTCAGAAACAGACTAACTCTCAGTGAGGAGCCGACTCCCAGCGTTCAATTCAATTCAGTTTTATTTATATAGCGGCAATTCATGAAACATGTCATCTCAAGGCTCTTTACAAAGTCAAATTCAATCAGATTATACAGATTGGTCAAAAAATTTGCTATATAACACATGGGACCCAGGTGATTGCATCAAAGTCCCGACAAGCAGCTTTCACTCCTGAAGAAGCGTAGAGCCACAGGGAGAGTCGTCTGCATTGTCCATGGCTTTGCAGCAATACCTCATACTGAGCAAAGATAAAACGACACTGGGAAGAAAACCTCCAGCAGAACCGGGCTCCGTATAAACGGTCATCTGCCTCGACCGACTGGGGGTTACAGAAGACAGAGCAGAGACACAACAAGACAGACAAACAAGCACAGAAGCACACATTGATCCAGTAATCTGTTCTACATTAGATGGTAATAGCAGGTGATCTGTCTTCTCTGGATGATGTCACAGTTAACAGAACGTCAGACCAGGTGTACCTACTATGAAGATAAAAGAGAGAGAGAACAAAAAGTTAAAAGATGAAATGACGACAAGCAATGCAAAATTGGAGAACAGTAGATCTCAGCAGAGTGAGAGAAATAGACCCTGATGTCCTCCAGCAGCCTAAACCTACAGCAGCATAACTATAGAGGTAGCTCAGGGTAACATGAGCCACTCTAACTATAAGCTTTGTCAAAAAATAAAGTTTTAAGATTAATCTTAAAAGTAGACAGGGTGTCTGCCTTACGGACCAAAACTGGGAGTTGGTTCCACAGGAGAGGAGCCTGATAGCTAAAGGATCTGCCTCCCATTCTACTTTTAGAGACTCTAGGAACCACCAGCAGACCTGCAGTCTGAGAGTGAAGTGCTCTGTTAGGAATATACGGGGTAATCAGAGCTCTGATATATGATGGAGATTGATTATTAAGGGCTTTATACGTGAGAAGAAGAATTTTAAATTCTATCCTTGATTCTTGATTATTATAAACTTTTTTTGCCACAGTTCTATAATTAGACTGATATTTTACCATTAATAATCACACAGAGCCATTTCAACCTTCTTGTGCACAGATAAAACATGTTTCCCTAAGACTGACTTTACATGTAAACCTAAATTCAATTGAAAACATATGAAATATATTATTACAAAATGATCCAAAGAAATTAATTATTCAAAATACTTTATTAGCAGCAAACTAATTATTGAAGATATGTGCGTAGTGTGTGTTTGAGTGTGTGAGAGAGATAGATCATAGCTGTTGTTAACAAATGTAAAAATAAAAGGTCCACAGATTGTGATGACATTGATATGACAAGAGTTAAGAGTTATTGATGCAATTATTAAACCACTGACTCATATCTGTAACCTCTCTTTCATAACTGGTCAGTTTCCAAACAAAATAAAAACTGCTAAAATCACCTGTTTTTCTTCTTCTACATTGGGGCATTTCTCAAATGACGTCACGTTTGCCCAGCGACAGCCCGGTTTCCCGGCTAGTTGGACAAGACGAACACAAACTGTAATGGCAACAAGCCCAATACTAATCGTTTTGGTAGAGGACGACGTCCCAGGAACTTCATTTCTACATAGATCAATCGAGAAACCCAACGTAGAACAGCTTAAACGTTGGTTGAAATGTAGAGGGCTCAAAATGAGGAAAACAAAGGAGTGATAGTAGAAAGGTTGGAGAAGCTGTCCTCTCTCATGACTGATCAAATGAGAGAAAGAAACATGCTGAATCCACGTAGAATTAAAGCTAAAACTAAGAAAGAATTGATATGTATTATTTCAGGCTTATGTTTTAAATTATTATAGGTTATTGCCGAAAATACTTTAAAACAGCTTATTTTATAAAGTTGCAAAGTAGATCATCCCGCTGTAATCATACATTCAGATCCTGTCTCACCTTCACACACACAAGATCACTGCAAGAGAAACATCGACTTGATCCATAAAAACAAACCGAAGACAAGCAAGAAAACCACCACACAGCGCTTCTAATCATCATAAATGCACATATTTATACACACCAAGACTTTTACTGCTGATGAAACAGTTGTCATGTACATATATTGTACATAATAAACATACATACACACACATACATTTACACACTTATGACCTACAGCCCATAGCCCACACCACCCCGACCATTGCAAAAGTGTGTATCCTCCCACCTCTGGTAACTAAGAGTACCTACCGATGTTCACTGCCCTTCCTCTGTCTCAGATATTTTTAAGAGAACCACGTTGAGCCTTTTCCTGAACAGCCTCATGCTTGGACATTGCTTTAATTCAATGTTGAGTTTGTTCCAGACCTTCATACCACTTATTGAAATGCACAATCTCTTCATGTTTATTCGAGCACATAAGATTTATAAATTTAGGTTCTGCCTATAATCTCTGATCTCTGTAATTGTATTTAATGTGAGGATTGCAGCAGATATCATAGTCAATAATACCCAAATATTACATTTTTATTTACTATTTCCACGTTTACCCCATCTATTAAGACTTTCATGTCCACATTTTCTTTATAATTACCAAACAAAATCAATTAGTTTTCTCCTAATTTATAGACAAATTGTTTTTGCCAAACCAGTTTTTTTTAGTTCTGTGATCTCTGAAGTTATATAATCCAAGAGCTGCTGCAAGCACTCACCTGTACAGAAAATGTTTTTATAATCTGCAAACAAACTACTACTTTTGATACTTTACATTTGTCATTTATGTAGAGAATAATTAATGTTAGTCCCAACACTGACCCCTGGGGGACACCACAAGCAATGCCCAAGCATGATGACTGATGATCATCCATTTTCACAAATAGTTGCCTGCTACTTAAATAGCTCTGCATCCAATTAAGAACCACCATGTCCACCAATTTGCTTTAATGGTCTAATTCATATATTGTGATAATTTCTGTCAATACTTTTTTCAGCTAAAAAAAACGGCTCATGGCAAACTTGTTTTTTATACAACATCTATAGAGTGGGTGATTTCCTCTATGAATTCCAGGACTGCCAATGCTTCGGATCTCTGAGATCTAAATCCATGTTGAATTTCAGAAAGTTGTGTTTATTTGTCAAGTTTTCCAGTCTGTTAATAAAGAGTTTTTCAAAAATTGTGGAAAATAGGGCATTCCTCATATTAAATCAAATTACTAAACTTAGACGTAGCCATCTTGTGGATCATACAAGCAGAGCGGTTTACTTGTATGAGTCAAATAGGACACAGATCTGTCCTGAATATAACCTCAACAGGCAATAATATGGCAACAACAAAACACTGCTGCGTTGACGACTTTACTGTAGAATCTGACCAAAGACTTCTATATATGGTCTCCAAATTTCCTCAGTCGTAAGGAGCCAGTACTGGAAAGTCCAGACCTAATACCAGCGACGGCAGCATCTTGTGAGTCGGTGGTGTGATTTCTTGGGGCTGTTTCTGAATGAGAAGTCCTCTTTTGGGCGTCGCTTTTTCAAACAGAACGCCTTTTTCTGGTTAACGGGCCGCGCAGAAATGTAATTTATTTCCTTAATGAACTTTGGACCAGTATGATCTCAAAGTAGGAATCAGGAAGCAGGGCCGGCCCGAGGCAAAGCGAACTAAGTGGCTGCTTGGGAAAATAGGGCATTCCTCATATTAAGAGTGAAGTTTTTTAATAATGGTTTATTTATTTTGTAGTAATACATAACCTCACTGTATTCATTTATAACATTCCCTAAAGACTTTACAGGACAGAGAAGGTTCCAGATGAGTTGTAGATAAACTTGTTCTTGGTTAAACTGCACAGGGGACTTGCTAGAAACTTACCTAAATGCATTCTGGAGCTGCTCACAAGTTTCACTGGTCCAAATTCTGGTTTTGTCTCTGGGGGTTTGGGTATGTTTGACTGTAGATTTGATCCTGCCTGTTTTGACCTGTTGGACATATAAAACTATAATATTATTATATGGTTGCTGGAGCTGTTCAACACAGCAGCTGGGAAAATAACAGAAGATTCATAGAAATTGTGGACGTCAGAGAAGGGACATTCTTAGACTTGGACAAAGGGGACTGATAATAAAAAACGGGTCAGTTATCCTGGGGTCAGTCTGCTGACTTTAGATAGTCTTGGCCAAAATCTATCATGTAACACCCAAGTGGTAACATGTTATTCCACTGATGTCATGTTGGTAAGCTTCTCTATTGATGGTCCTAAAAACGTCTTTTTCTCTTATTAAAAAAGAGGGAATATGTTCTCACACTTTAGTGAAACTTTGATAGAGGAATATGTAAAGTACTTTAACAGACACTAACAATCAGAAATTAGCCACAAGAACCATCACTAATCCAGTATTTTGTATTGTAGAATCCATGTTTTACCGCAGTAATACGCTACACTCTCATTCTTTCAGGAAGCCATTTTCTTGTCCAGCAGAATGAACTTCCATCATTTTGTATTAATAATACTGAATTACAAATAAACAATATGTGTTGGAAAACAGTGTTTGATGACTGATATCCGTCAGGTTAAATTGAGCATGACTCAGTGAAGACTTTGGTTCTCATGCCGATTTTTATTTTATTTGGTTTATTTTTAAGTAAAGGATTAAAAATAAAGCAACCACATCACATGACTGTGTGTCGTTTGCCTGTGAAGGTGATGAAAAATCCTGAGAAGACTGTGGAATCAGCCTCTGGTATCCTTGTGCTGTTCTCAGGATGACCGCCCCAAGATGGCG
This sequence comes from Fundulus heteroclitus, assembly GCF_011125445.2. Taxonomy (NCBI): domain Eukaryota; kingdom Metazoa; phylum Chordata; class Actinopteri; order Cyprinodontiformes; family Fundulidae; genus Fundulus; species Fundulus heteroclitus. The sequence goes on from NC_046384.1 coordinate 5,892,280, forward strand.
GCCATAATTTATGCGCCGCAACAGTCAATGCGGAGTCTACTCTTTACATTTTTCCATGGTGACGCCCCTCTTCCCAAACACGCGGTGACGTTGATCCCTCCGGTTCTTTGTCCTTGTTTTACTGTGAGGCAAGAATCGGGAGAGTTGGTGAAGCTAAATGAGAGCAGCAGGTGATGAAGTCTGGAAAGAAGTCCAGCAGCTGGAGGCACAGCGGAGAAACTGGAGGGAAGCAGGAGCTCAAAGAGCGGCAGGACGCAGCAGAGGAGACACCAATGATGGGGGATGTTTTCCAGCCCAGAGTTCTGCAGGACCCATCAGGTTTGGAGATTTCCTTCTTCATGCTAACTGTGTGGATGGAGCTAAAGTTTAGGAGCCGTTTTCAGCAGCTGATGGATTCCTCCTCTTCGTCAGAACTGGTTGCAGGGTTTCCTCCAGAAAACTGGCTAAGCCTGCAGCACTGCATAGGAGGTGCTAATGCTAGCTTAGCATGTAGCACATGAGGTGCTAATGCTAGCTTAGCATGCAGCATCGTTCAGCATCAAGTTTTCTTGTCTGTCTGCCCTGTCACTACCCGATCCGTACTGGTAGCATGATCCGTTCCATCAGCTCATTTGCGCATTGGGCGGGGGTTTCTTTTGTATAGCTTTGTATTTGCGTTACACACACACAGCGATATGCAGGTAAAGAGAATTAGACAGTGCAGGTGGGATGCTCGTATGTGAGTGAGGGTAGACGCTTACCGCCGGGCACCGAGACCTATCCAGGGGGAGTGGAGTGGAAAGACAGGCTCAGCAAGACACCCCACAGGGAGGCTGCAGGTGACGTAGTGGCCGGTGGGAAGGCTGGTGGAATCCGTAACGGGGCCCGAGCAGTGGCGCGGTGAATGGTTCGGAGACGACGGGAGGAACCAGAGAAATCCAGTGAAAATCTTCAGCCCGGCTTGGTACCACCAAGGGAGCCGAGGTAACGCCTGGAACGGGGTACAGGACAGCAAGAACCAGAAAGCTTGACTAGGGATGTCAGAATCAGAGGAAGTGCTGAGAGCGCGATCACAGCGTGAGGCGATCTGGGAGGCACAAAAAACAAAGAGAATTAGCGCAGGGAAAAAGTAAGCTGTTGTGATACAGTGGCCACTGAGGTATACCACTCAAGGTTAACACTCTGGCGTCCTCCAGCGGTCCGAGCGCCGCTTTTATGCTCAGTCGCATGCTGCCGAACAAGCCGCAGGTGTGCGCAGTCACCTGTGGAGAGAGGAGGGAGAGCCGACAGAAACTGCACGGTGCTGCCTGCTTTTTTATATATATATATATATATATATATATATATATATATATATATATATATATATATATATATACCCCGTGTTGATTCATATAGCTAGCTAGAGAGATAGCTATAGATTGTTACAGATAGATAAATATTCATACATATTGCCAGATATTGATAGAAAGGTAGATGTAGGTAGATATAGATAGAAAGACATAATCTATCTGTCTCTCACCCAGAGGGGGGTGGGGAGAAGAGAGAGAGAGAGAGATCATTTACATTGTTTTAACTTTTTTTAACTTCTTTCTGAAGGTTTGGCTGCTTTTTTGCCATGCCGGTGTGCCACCTTCAAGTACTTTTAGCAGAAATTCTGAACTAGCTAAAAATGACAAAGAAGCTTCTAATGTTTTTGAAATAAATAAAATACATGCAGAATTTAACAATTATTTTTTTAACAAAATATTTGCATTGAATTTCTACATACAGAATGACACTAAAGATACCAGTGATAATTTTTAGGTTGAAACTGTCAGTTCCTGAGCTTCAGTTTTCTCTACACTGCTGATCAAATCTTTTTCTCTAAATTGAATCTTTACGATTTTTGTAACATTTTCAAGATCCAGTTGTTCATAATACATATAATGTGTTTCAGTGTTGGCTGTAGATGTTAAAGAAGAGGCTCCTGAAGAACAGAGTCCTGAGGGGGAGCAGCAGGAGTCAGAGCTCCTCCACATAAAGGAGGAACAGGAGGAACCCGGGGTCCATCAGGAAGGAGAGCAGCTCCTTGTGAAGGAGGAGACTGATACCAGGTTTCCATTAACTGATGCTCCTATCAACAGTAAGGATTTGTTTAGTTTTGTTTTTGTGTCTTGTGTTGCAGCTAAAGGCAAAAACTCACTGGATTCAGTTTCAGCCGATCACACAAAATCACCTCCACTTTGTTGGAACATAGTGGAGGGGGTGACTAAGCTTATCCTGAGGACATGAGATGCAGCAATATTTTATATACAGGCCATCAGATCATCCACATAAAAATGGATAGACACTGTGTCTTAAACACCCAAAAGCAATTTTCTGTTTTCAGATAAGAAACAGAAAGGCAGAAAGTCACTTGAAGATGTACAGAAAGTTAAACATCTGTCTCCAACATTTATAACACATTAGAGATCGACCCATACAGGGTTTTTTTCAAGGCAGATACAGATTATTTTCAATACCCGATACATGGGGCTGAGTTTTGAAGCCAATATTGATTTTTCTTCTTCCATTTACAAGATAAAGATGACCCCATGATTACAAAAGTTATACACGTGTCAATGTAAACAAAAAATAAACATTTAATAAAGGAATATAGCACAAGTTCTACATCTGGCAGAGTCAGGTTAAAAGTTTCCCCCCGTGTGGCTAGAAGTTGAAATGACACCGGTGTTGTGGATGGGAGAAGAGTAAAAGCGTATGTCGCAGGGACTGCACAGCTGTTTTGTTTAGAGGCGTCATATCTTCTCTTGTAAGAAAGCTATATTTTATGAGAAAAAAAACACTCAAACGTCAAACTTACCCAATGCTACTTAAAAAAACAACAACATATTAAGAAAGGATCGCAAACAATGTAGAACATTTAAATATATAACTATGAAAAATAAACAAACACTAAAATGTTTATGCCCGTCATGTATCACGAAGCCTTTGTAGTGCAATTTTTTTTTCCCCAGTGTCCTGTCTAGCAATGTGGCAATAAGAATTGATGTCTTAATGCCAAATAGAGCTCGACAGATTTTGCTTTCACAAGTGGAGCAAACAGCTTTCGCCATAATGCTCCGCTTGATTTGTGCATGTAAATAGCTTCATTGTGATTCCTGCAGGGAGAATTTCAAATTATATGGACACTACAATGGGAAAGTGGGAGAGTAAAGGAAGAACAAGAAGAGAAAAAAAAAGAAAGAGAAGAGGTGAAAGAAAGAAGAGATAAAAGGAAGAGAATGATAAAACGTCCTCTGTCTGCTCCATCACCTGGAAAGAGACGCAAAAAGAACAGCACAACCAACGGACATAAAGCAATAGATACAATCGAGTAACACCTTGATACCATTGCTAAATGTATTATTATTTAAGCTGACATGTGTAATGTGATACCTTAAAAAAGAAAGTGAAAGAAAATAAATAAATAAATTATAGGCTTTCTGTATATAAGTGAACATTTAATACCTGGGACCCAGCACCTGTGGGAGTTTGTGAGAGTGCACTAGTTTAAGTGAAAATTATCCAGAAGGAAATAGCTTGATAGTGGTTGTGGAGAACCAAAGACCCGCCTTCCCCGAGCACAGAGGCAGGGGTCAGGGGACCCATAACCCCGGACTCCCAAAGGGGCCCCCAAAGCAGTGCGCCCGAGAGGGTCCACCACAGGAAATCTGCATATCATTTGTTGATATGATCTTGGATCTTACCTGCATCTTCTTTGGCTTGACTACACCAGTTCCTGGGCTGAGTTGGGATGTGCAGCTGGAAGTCTAGACCAGTTTTAACATTCAGTCTGTGGTCCTGCTGATTACTGTTTGTCCTGGCTCAGACTGGGTACCGTCATAGGCAGCAGCTCACAGTTGTGTTGTACTGAACCACCTAGTGACTTTTAAGATGGGAACAAAATCAAAACTGTCCAACTCAAAATGGTCATAGCACAGAGTAGACACTTCTCATGAGTCCGTCTGACCTGCTTCACCTACTTTGACCATCGTTCAGAATCCTCAAGGAATTTTAAATACACTAACATTGTCCTTGTGAGTGTTTGGACAAAAACCTGCATTACAACGTGACGGCATAGCTGTAACATACAACCGACAAAACTCAAAAAACTTTAGCAACTGTCAGCTATGAAGCTGCTGTTTTTGTGGTCAACAACCCAGGAAGTCGTTTTCAAGCTTATGTCACTTCCGTCTCCTTCCTCAGTCGCTAAGCAGGACTACAGACCTCTCTAATTTGCATGAATGACGGTGTTTTTTTTTTATTAGAATATAATGCAGGCACACTTATAAATATAAAATATATCATATGTGATAAAATGTTGGTTTACTGACTTTTTGGGGGAAGTTTTAATAGCCATGTATGCAGAGGTTTCTGTTTTATTCTGTATTTTACTGTTCTGTGTGTTCTATGAATGAAATGGTGCAAACTCAGTCATTCAACAATTTTTTTTACTTGTCAGTTTGTGAGGCAACAAAAAATGCCAAGGGCGTGATTACTTTTGCAAGGAACTGTAAACAAACAAAACATAAGAAAAATAATGCAAAATAAACAATAAGAAATGTAGTAGTGAAATCCAATAAATAAATCTAACTATATTAGCTAAACATATCTTTATTAAAATTTGTCTAATTTCAGGCGGAGCTCAAACTACTTTATAATATGCATAATGTGTTTCAATGTTTTCTGCAGATGTTCAGCTGATTGTTAAAGAAGAAGCTTCTTTAGACCACAGACCTCCTGGCGACCTGCATGACCGAAAGCCCCCCCACATAAAGGAGGAACAGGTGGGAGTCTACATCAGTCTGCCAGGAGAGCAGTTCAATGGGAAGGAGGTGATTAATGCCATCAGGTTTCCAGTCTCTGATCCTCCCATAAAGAGTCTGGATGATAAACAGTCTCTGCTGCTCTCACAGCTTTATCCAGACCAAATTAAAGGCAGAGAGCTTCCAGAAGAGAATGATGGAGAAGAATCCACCAGGATAGGTGGAGATGCTTCCATTTCTTTAAAGACTGAAGACGCTGAAAAGAATGAAGAGGACAATGATGTAGAGCACCTTATCTCTGAGCTGAAACACATGTCAGACTCTGGATATCAGAAATGTTCTACAGAGAAGAAAATAGTGGAGTCACAAAGGAAAGTCCAGACAGGAATGAAGCTTAGCTGCGAAGACTGTGGCAAAACATTTAGTGGGAAATACGCTTTAAATACACACATGAGAATCCACACAGGACAGAAGCCTTTCTGTTGTGATCTATGTGGAAAAGGATTTAGCCATAAATCACATTTAAACAGACACATGAGAATACATACAGGACAGAAGCCTTTTTGTTGTGGTCTATGTGGAAAAGGATTTAGCAAAAAATCACATTTAAGCACACACATGAGAATCCATACAGGAAAGAAGCCTTTCTCTTGTGATCTATGTGGAAAAGGATTTAGCAAAAAATCACACTTAAACACACACATGAGAATCCATACAGGACAGAAGCCTTTCTGTTGTGATCTATGTGAAAAAGTGTTTAGCCGAAAATCTCAGTTAAACACACACATGAGTATCCATTCAGGACAGAAGCCTTTCAGTTGTGATCTGTGTGGACAAGGATTTAGCCAAAAATCAACTTTAAACACACACCTGAGAATCCATACAGGACAGAAGCCTTTCTGTTGTGATCTATGTGGAAAAGGATTTAGTCAAAAATCAAATTTAAACACACACATGAGAATCCATACAGGAGAGAAGCCTTTCTGTTGTGATCTGTGTGGACAAAGATTTAGCATAAAAGGATCTTTAAACAAACACGTGATAATCCATACAGGACAGAAGCCTTTTTGTTGTGATCTGTGTGGACAAAGATTTAGCGAAAAAGGATCTTTAAACAAACACATGAGAATCCATACAGGACAGAAGCCTTTCTGTTGTGATCTATGCGGACAAAGATTTCGCCACAAATATAGTTTAAACACGCACATGAGAATCCATACAGGACAGAAGCCTTTCTGTTGTGATCTATGTGGAAAGAGATTTAGCGTAAAAAGATCTTTAAACATACACATAAGAATCCATACAGGAGAGAAGCCTTTCTTTTGTGATCTATGTGGAAAAAGATTTAGGCAGAATTGTTATTTAAAGAAACACACAAGAACCCATACTAAAGTTAAAATGGCTCTGCTATGAATACTAACTCAGGGCACAGCTGAACTTTGCTGTGAGTTTTTTTGTTTTTTAAGGGAACCTTCTTCACTTGAGAGTTTTAGCATTTCTCTACTATCTTATTTTTAGATTTTTCTTAAAACATTTCTAGCCCCCGCCCCCCACTAAATGTAATTGGTTCAAACTGAGCTGTAGCACAGGTGTGTCCTTAGTTGCTGCATGCTGCTCTAATCACAAGGCTCAACCTCCTGGGTAGTGAGATTTCTTTACAGTTGTCTGATGTTTTTTTTCTGATTGGGATTACTTCTAGTGGTTACCTATAACGAAGTTTAGATTTTAAGTTGGAGAAACAAGAATGTTTATCGTTCATGGGTAAGTGATGTGAATTGTTAAGATAATGTTCACATACAGTTTAAACCAGAACTTTACATATGCTATGTAAAAAGAAACATAAGCTTGGTCAGTCTAAATCCTTCTCTTTCTGCTACGATTATAAAAGGGTATACAGGAGGTATCTTATATGCCAATTTCCATTCTGTTAACGTGCTCAACCTTCTTGTGCACAGGTTAAAACATGTTTCCCTAAGATTGACTTGACATGTAAACCTAAATTGGTGGAATTGAAAACATATCAAATATAATAAATAATATTATTACAAAATGATCCAAAGAAATTAATTAGCCCAAATATTTAATTAGCAGCAACCTAATTACTGAAGATGTGTGCGTGGTGTATTTGTGCATAGTGTGTGTGAGTGAGAGAGATCATAGCTGTTGTTAACAAATGTAAAAGTAAAAGCTCTACAGATTAGGATGACATTGATATGACAAGAGTTAAGAGTTATTGATGCAATTATTAAACCATCCATCCATCCATTTTCTTACTCGCTTATCCCTTATGGGGTCGCAAGGGATGCTGGTGCCCATCTCCAGCGTTCAATGAGCGAGAGACGGACAGGTCGCCAGTCTGTTGCAATTATTAAACCACTGACTCATATCTGTAACATCTCTTTCATAACTGGTCAGTTTCCAGAACATATAAAAACTGCTAAAATAACCTGTTTTTCTTCTTCCACATTGGGTCATTTCTCAAATAACGTCACGTTTGTCCATCGACAGCCGAACATCGACAGAAGAACAAGATCCAGAGGGAAGGTGGTGAGATGAGGTTGGGGGAAAAGCAGAGAAGAAGACACAATAATATCAAGACTCAGATTTGGTCACGCTGCTATGGACAGCTCTGTCTTTAAAATAGGGAAACAATCTTACAGGAAATTCTGGCTTTTGTGATCAGCAACAGACCGTAGAGCATATTATGTTACATTGTAGACAATATGTTTACACAATTTACATTCTAATCCGATACCTTGAAAAGAAAAAAAACAAGTTACAATTTAACAGACGTTTTAGGGAAAAGAAATACTATTCATTAATACTGCAGTTTCTGCAATAGTGTGGAGGTGGTGAGGATATTTTGAGAGAGACCAGTGACAGAGCATATGTACGAAAAGAAGAAGGCAAGTGAACTTATTCTCTGAGTAGCGGTGAGTTTCTGATTTTTATTATCCCCAGAAAGTAAATTCATGGTTTCTTCCGTTCCTTGTAAATATAGGTGCTGTTGTGTAGGTAGCGTTGCAGAAGTAATTTATCATGCAAATTACAGAATGCTACAAGTTGGTTTGGGTTGTCATTTTAAAGCTAAGTTAGATTACTTCAAAGTTTTCTTTGACCAATGGTTAGCATAGGTGAAAACATCTCTCTGTTACGTACATTATGTACATTTCTTAACTTCAGGTTTTCTATACCTCAGGATGTATTTTCTTCATCATAACATAACGTATTCAATGTCTTAACCCAAAAGACGCCACAGGCACTTTGAATGATCCAGACTGTTACGTCTGATAAATGTGATAAATCTCCTCTGTTGGAGCTAGACAAGTAAAGGATTTTCCACTTTTTATTTCCTATTTCCACCCATAAGGTGGTATTTTGTGCCTGGGAAGAACATATTCGGAATAGTCTTAATGCTTATTCCAAAAAAGTAAAAAACAAAACAACTGGACTTGTTTTCTATAGATGAAGACGTTTCGCCTCCTCTCCAGGAAGCTTTCTCAATTCAAAAAGTCTGGAGTCATGTGGAGAAATAAGCTTTATACCATTGCCAAACAAAGGCCTTGTAATGGCTTAGATAACATGCAAATTCAACAGAAACAGGTCCACCCCTTAATAATGGGCTATCGTTAAAGCCATTAAGCCAGCAGATTGGACCGAAACTGGTCCACTCCTCTGTAATGAGGAGTTGTTAGGGTTGTTATTGGCTTGGCTTAAAGGAACAATGTTTTGATCACCCGAATGAGGGTGAGAGTTAAGGTGATGATTGGCTGGAATTAATTCTATAGCTGTATTGTAAGTTTCTGAGAGTTGGAACCTAAGGCCTCCTCCTCTGTTTAAGGTTGGGTTTTCTCTCTTAACGTAGATGGCTTCCTTCACACCCCTTTCAAACCATCTGTCTTCTTTTTCCAAAATGTGAACATTTTGGTCCTCAAAAGAGTGTCCTTTGTCCTTAAGATGTAAGTGGACAGCAGAGTCTTGTCCTGAGGAGGTAGCTCTCCTGTGTTTCTGTTCCTTGTGCTTCCCTTCTGTTTTAGTCGGGACATGCTCGGCCCGGTGTTGTAAGGTTCTAATGACCGAAAGTTTGTGCTCCAGTGGGTGGTGTGAGTCAAAAAGAAGATATTGGTCTGTGTGAGTGGGTTTCCTATACACTTCAATGTTGAAGTTTCCATCTCCTTCCATGATCACCAAACAGTTGAGAAAAGGTAGCTTGTTGTCGTTGGCATCCTCTCTGGTAAACTTGATGTTGTTGTCCACTGACAACAACATCTCGGTAGATAGATATAAGGAATGGCAGACAGTCAGCAACTGATCCAATTTTTGTGTCAGAAACAGTATGCGGTGTATAAACATGGAAAGTTGAAAAGGAAACAATAGGAAGTGATCATTATATTATAATGATGGAAGTAGGATTGAATATGGAAGAGAGTGGAAGTCTGAAGGTAGACAGATGACTCCAGTACTTCTGACTGGGAAAAATTTAGGTTGATTACTGAGAGACAATTAAACATAATTCATCTTCATCAAGATATAGAGGAGCTGAATCATTCAGTGTATGAAGCCGTCTCAGAGATCAATTAATTAGAAAGGAAGGACACATAAACATATAATTGTACCACAGCAGACAGAACATACAGTCCTTATGCTGTACACTACTTTCTTTTGTCCTACACAAGCCTTTCAAAGAAAAACAATATGTGACAATGCTTCCTTTGTAACAAAATTTTAACCACACATTTGTAGATTCTTGTTTAGCTTGTTTAGTCTTTTTAAACATAGTATTCACTTATTTATGGCAGCTTTAATATGTTCGACATTGAGTAGCACTTCAAATACTTAAACCTATATGAACTCAAAACAACACACACCAAGACCATCCTGCACTGGGTTACATAAGCAATAGAAAAATGCTTAAAGCTGTTAAACTATCTCAATATAATTTAAGCTAAAGGTTCATTACTACCAGTTGAGAAACGGAACCAGAACACTAAATGTTCTCAGTTTTTCAGTCAATAATACTGAGGTGGGAAGTAAGCCGTCTGTTTTTTCTTGACTTTTTAGTCAAGTTGGACTCTTAATGTCTTCTTAGACTTTGATCGTAAACTATCTGAGCTTTATTTTCTCCTAATTGTGTTTCCAGCTCTCACTTTTACAGTTTTACGGTACATTTTTTTGTGTTATGGAATTTTATTGTTATTTTTCCTAAATTAAATGCTGGATGGAAACCAAAATATCCGAGAAATATTTGTGTCACATTGAGCGCATGATCTTTATCCAGTTTAACTTATTTAAAATATGTTTGTCATTGTTTATTTAAATTAAATGTAAATTTAAATCTTCAAAATCTTAATGATGTGAACAGATAAGAAAAGCTGTTGTTTCTTAAACCAATAGGTAAAGAATAAACCAAGGTGAAGAATAGCTTTATTTTGTTGTTGTTTTTTACACATTTGACAGTCTGATAAAACCAGTGAATGCAGTTATTTCCTGTTAAACTTTGAAGCAGAGCTTGTGGAAGTATCAGTGCTCCCTCTAGTGGATGGTGTAGTTGTTGCAGACAGTAACTTCAGTTTCTTCATGGGTCAGATGGACACAGGCTGTAGAGATGCATTCTGGCCTCAGTTACCCAGAAATCCAGTGCTGGTACTGGAGCCTGCAATGCTCCGCCCTATAAAAGGAAGTGGAAACCTTCAGTTCCTGTTTGACAGTCTGACCTTTGACCTGACCTGGTTTGGATGGAGGAAGCACATGGAGCAACCATTTGGGTAAGTACACTTTGAGCTCAAGCGGTGACTTTAAACCTGTAACTGTATTAATGTGACTGAATGTGGAGTTCAGATGGTGAGAGAAGAGGAGAAGGTTTAGATGTGAGGAGACCTGAAGCTGCTGCTTTGGTTCTCCAGCTTCTGGATTGACTCAGTCAGATTGGTTCAGAGGTTGGATTCAGATCTCAGTTTGTTGCATTGAAATACTAAAAGAGGTCATTCAGATCCAAGGTTCTTCTAGCTCAGCTTTGGTGGTTGGTCTGTTTGCTGAGGAGTTTTCACAACATGTTGGTGCTAGCATGTGGAGTAGAACATGCTAACTGCTTTGACCTACTTGGAGATGTTTGACTGTCTTCAGAGACTCTGGTTCAGTTGTGATGTTGAGTTTCTGAAGGTTTGTTGAACTTCTTTGAGCAGGTTAGCTAAATTTAGCATGTTGATCTCAGATGTATTGTAAGTTGTTGCTGAAGCTCAGATCAGATGCTGCTGTTGAACCAATGTGGATGATCTGTTTTAGAGTTTCTATGTAAGAAAATTAGATTTGAATCAAGCTTTGAAAGTATTTAGACTGAGAAGCTGAAGAAGTAAAGCAGCAGGTCCTCCTCAGATCCAAAGTTTCTCCTCTTGTTCTCCTCATTTAATTCCACATTCCAAGTCACATTGATCCAGTTTCAGGTTTGAAGTTACTGGTGCCAAAGTTGAGCAGCATGTAAGGAAGCACAAGCAGTGGAGGTGTGTCAGCAATATATATAAAAAAAGTCAGCTCTGCAAAGAGCATAACACCCTTCATGAACCTCCTGAGAAGCCGGGGAGGGGACACGGCCCCCTCACCCACTCCCTACAGTGGGACATACTTACCTCTCCAGGTCACAGCACAGGCTGGAGTTGAACCCAGGACCTCCAGCTCTGGTATCTTCTGGTCACACACATTTCCTCCACACCATCTGGTCTGCTCCCCTCTCAGTGTTCTTCTCTTGGTGCTTTTCAATGTTTCAGTCAGAATCCTGGACTCCTCAAAATACAGACTCTAAGGTTCTTCTCAACAAATCAGCAGCTAAATGCTGCCTGATACTGAGTTGAACCCAGAGCTTCTGGATCTCTGTTCTATGGGTTATCATGTTGAGCTATATTGACTCACCTATTTCCTAAGTTGTTCAAATTTCTCTCATATTGTTCAGTTTTGGGTTTATTTAAAACAAGGAGTTCATCTGTCTTGATCACATGACCTCCATAGTTCTAATCTCTGAACAAACACCTTGAGCTACCCAAACAGATGTCTTGCTGCTGTATCCTAAAGCCTCTCAGTCATAATCTCCTGATCTATTGGCTCAATATGACAGATGCTGCTGACAGCTAGACATTAGCGGCTATTAGGGATTTTCTTTAAACTTTACCAACCAAAGCCAATTTGAACTTCATTAAAGAACTAGAGAAATGGCAAAAGTTGTTAAGCTATCTCAACAATTTATGCTAAAGGCTCATTATTATTAGTTGTTTGGTCAGTTGAGGAATTGAACCAGGACACTAGAGGTTCTCAGTCCTTCAGTCCATCATACTGAGCTGTTAGGTCAACTGTCTTTTTTTATGGACCTTTTCACACTTGGGCTCTTAATGTCTTCTCAGGTTTTGATCCTAAGCTTTATCCAGTTTAACTCAATGGGGTACCGCGCGCGAGCTATTTTTAGAAACACAACGTCACGATGACGTCACATCACGTGGTACGCAGTGGGGCAAACTCCGGAAAGCCGCCGTTGTTTTGCTGTAAAAGAGACGTGCGTTAGCCTAGGTTTTACTCGGTAAACGACTGCTTTTTCCAAATCTAAGACCATGGTTTTTAAACATTGTTGCTATGGAACGTGCAACAGCGACTCGAGGTACGCTGATCGGCCGCATATGAAGGATGTTTTCTTCAAGACTGCCAAGGAGAAATGTGTGCGCTGGGACCGGGGCGGTCGGCCTACACAACAGTTCAACCCGGAAAATGTTACCAAATTCAAGTACATATGTAGCAAGCATTTTGTCGGAGGAAAGGGCCCAACCGAAGAACATCCTGACCCAATTCCAGCGACATCAAGTCAAAGTAAGAGTATTTTGGTGGCCGACATGTTAATAAAGTAGCGCCTGCTACCATGATAGCATATAGGCTATCATGGTAGCAGGCGCTAACATGATAGCCTGCTACCAGGATAGCTTACTCAAAAACATTTCAAATGAGACAAACATTAAACATATACCCATTCCTGGACGGTGATTGCAAACAACAACAAAAAAAAAAAAACGGCCGACGTTGCCATGATCGCCGCGCAGGAAAAAAAAACAAAGCTTACCGTTCATCAACTCGGCCAGTTTTCCGGTCTTTTTAAGCCCTCGACACTCAAGCCATCGTTTGAGCTGAAGGTTGATGTGTTCTTCGACAGTGCGACCAGTAATCCGTGCGCCTGGAACATCGTCTTGGGAAAGTTTAACGGCTGTAAAGTCGGTCATATCGCTGTTTCTCTTGCGCTTGTAATAGCTGGGTTATCCGTGCTTTCTCTCCTGTATGCCCTACCTAAGCGGCAAAAGGGGCGTTGCTCTTGAGACGGTGACGTCACGTGCGCGGTACCGCATTAAAATGTCTTTGTCATTGTTTATTGTCATTATTTATTGTTTAAATCTTCTAATTCTTAACAACAAGAACGGAGACAAAAAGCTGAGTGTTGTTTCTTATACCAACAGGTAAAAAATAAACCAAGTTGAAGAATAGCTTTATTTTGTTGTTTTAGAGATAAAACCAGTGAATGCAGTTATTTCCTGTTTAACATTGAAGCAGAGCTGGTGGAAGTATCAGTTCTCCCTCTAGTGGATGGTGTAGTTGTTGCAGACACTAACTGAGTTGGGACCCTGCACAGACTTTAAGCACCTTCTTTATTTTCCTCCACAGGCTGTAGAGTCTGTTTAGATTATTATTAGATTAACATGTATTATTCATTCATGTTTCTGTTGATAATATGTGTAAAATAATGTGCACTAAATGTGAGACCTCCTGCAACTTTACACTTGTTTAGCTCAGGTTACTTATAAACAGGTTGCTGATAAATTGTGGGACATGATTATTTCAAAGTGTAAAGTTCCTAGGTGACCAAATGAAGAACAAAAGCCAACATTTCTTGATCTCCATACAGAGTAAAACCATCAGAGACAGGTTTCTCCTGAGATCCTGGTCTAAAGAGCAGCTGCTCCACTGTGAAGGTTCTGATGACAAAGCTGTGATTCTGCCTGATAGCTAAAGGATCTGTCTCCCATTTTACAAACAGCCGCTGGTAATGTTGCCTGATTCCACCAGCAGTCCCATTACACTGTTGTAAGATGTATGCAACGAAATTTCGTTCTGTAGCACTCTGTACATACAAAATGACAATAAAGTTGTCTAAGTCTAATGAAACCAAGACAAGTTGTGGTTAAAATCAAGTAGGACCAGAATGACAACAGAATAGCACCAGAACACCTCGGCGTCCCTAGATCAGAGGTGTCCAATCTATTGGACTGAAATTGTCAAGTCAATGGATTGGAGAGCCACAAAAATGAACACAATAGAATCACGAGTAAGAATTTGAAGCGGGGCTTTTATTCTGAAAACCGGAAGCAGCAGGAAGTCAGTCCGTCGTTTTAAACGTTCCTGACTGTCGGTGGCTGTTAGAGTTCCGGTCTTGGTGGATCCGGAGTCTATTCATGTTCTTAGTGTAAATATGTTCATCTGTAGCTCTGTTGTTAGTCTCCAGTGATTTTACAGAAACTTTCTAAACGTCGTTGTTCATCTTTAAGCTCCAAGATGTCTGTTGATTTTTACTCCTTCCTGTCGGGTTTATTCAGCTCCTCTCTACAAAACACGGAGGTAAAGGAAGCGGTTTGTACACATGGGAGGTGACACAGCCAGACTGCATGGAGCCCATTCCCTCGGAACCAGAACCAGAACCAGCTGGGTTTGATCCAGCCTGTCATCAGTTCACTAGAAGCATCTGATTATCTGATTGTGAACGCTGCCCTCAGTCCTGAGTTAAAGCTGCTGGTTCTGACTGGGTTTAAAGGTCCAGGTGAAAACAGTAAAGTAGGCAACATTAAGTCAGACTGGGCCTATTTTTAAACACATGGTGCGGTTCTTCGCTGAGATCAGAACCGTCCATCAGGATCGTGTGACGTTCTGTTTGTGTTGCTGCAGCTTTCTGAATGTACTGTTTGTGTTCTGGTTCTTCTTCTTCATGTGTATTTATGGATCCACGCCTCAGTGAGATATATGTATGTACACTGGGAAATAATCTAATAAAATAATGGAAAACTAACTGCATTCTGTTTAATTATATTATTTTAGCTTGAGACAAACGCTTTTAAAAATGTTCTGGCTTCCAGGACATTATTTTATATTTATGTTAATGTATTAAAAACTGGACCTGCTGTAGGCCTATATTTCAATGCAGGGTTTCAGCTGTGCTAAAAAGATTAAATATTTCCCTATTTGTGAAATCGAAACCAATGTAAAACTTTACAAGCACAACCTTTAGCACATTTTTAATTTTATGACTTTAATCTCTTAATATTGTAACTTGATTCTCATAGTAAGTATCTATCTATGTATCTATCTATCAGTGGGTCATCAGTCTCTGTCACTGTTATTCTGATGTTCGTGGGATGAAAAGTTTCAGAACCAGTGTTTTAGTGCTAATTCAAAGTTTACCTTTTTTTAATTACGTAGGTATTGCAAATGGGTTTAAATTTGACTTTTATTCCTTTTAAACATGTCTGTTTCCTCACCAGGTGAATAGCTCTTTAATATTTTACAAATATTCACCTATTTTGTTTGCATTTCATAAACTGGACCAGAATCAGAGCTCTGAGTGTTGGACCTTCCCAGGCTTCAAACTCAATGTACTGGATGGAAAGATTTTAAGAGTTAAATGGATTGTTTTAAAACATGGAACATTTCCAGCATGTGAGGA
The DNA here is from genome assembly GCF_011125445.2 of Fundulus heteroclitus. Lineage (NCBI taxonomy): Eukaryota > Metazoa > Chordata > Actinopteri > Cyprinodontiformes > Fundulidae > Fundulus > Fundulus heteroclitus. Next base: position 5,907,784 of record NC_046384.1, read on the forward strand.
CAGACTGGTAGAAATGAATCCTTCCCAACTGAAAAACTCAGTTCTTCATGTTCTGAGGGGAAACTGGCTTCTGATGTGAAGCCAGAGAAGAAGCTGTGGAGCAGAACCCAGCTGCTCAGAGTTCTGGTTGGAGCCGCTGGGCTGTTTTCCAGGAGGAGATGAAGATTTTGGATGTCGACGCCCCTTTTTGGGATGTCCACGCCCCTTTTTGAGATGTCGACGCCTCTCTTTGCAGAAACACCGCAAAATTTAAGTTAAATACGAGAAACGTGGATATCTGAGTAGATGAGCGAGTAGCTCAGGGAGTAAGATGACATGCTGGTTGGCATACTGTTATCTAAAGCTCGCAGGTTCGATTCCAGAGGGCATCTTGCTACTTTTTGCTTCAAATAGAGAGAAAATGGAGGTAAAACTGGTCTAGTCCAGGAGGCGAACCTGCAACCTGTGACTCTGTAGCACACTTCTTACTCCTCTGAGCCACTGCTCATCACACCAGAAAGGGTTCTTGGGCGACATTTGTCTCATAAAAACGAATGATTTTTGGTTGAAAAAAATTCAGAAGCTGAAGCTCCAGCTGAGGAAGAGGGTTGATCAGGAGGTGCTTGGTTGGTCTGAAGGCTCTTGGTTCTGCTCCACAGATCATCACCTGCAGAGTCTCCTCACACAGCTCTGCTTCATGAACCCACTGAAGCTCTTCAAACCACCAGGAGCCCAGTTCTTACAGAAAAGCCTTTATTTTTTCTCAGTATATTACTTCATGTTTACATAAATAGAAATAGGTTTTCTTTCTGGACTAGTCCAGAACCTCAGAATTAAACATTTAAAGGCCAGCACAGCATGCAGAGTCACATTTCATCATGGAAAATAAAACAGGTAAAAACTGAGTTTTGTTAGTCCTCAGCAGAGTGAATGAGGTTAGATGACCCAACTAGAGGAACCTGAACATGATGAGGGAACACAGAGCGTACGGGCAGAACCACCAGCAGGGAAGTGGGCTTGGAGCCTTAAAGATGGATGGAGGAACAGCAGCAGAGGGAGACGTCTTCAGCTTTCATCCTGAAAGTCTGAACACATCTGTGGAGACGACAAAAACCTGTTAGTTTGACTTTTCTTCACAGAGGAGATAAAAAAAAAAGATGTTCATTGTTCAGAAGAACCGGTTCAGTTAACGTGGATCGTTCACGTTCCCAGTTCCTCTTCTAGAACCTCTGATCAACAATAAACCCATCAGTTACAGCTGGTGGTCCTGGTTCTGAAGCTGGCCCAGACCAGGGCTGCAACTAACGTTTATTTTATTAATCAATGCATCTGTCAATTATTTTTATGATTAATCGATGAATCGGACAAAAACTGTTTTATTTCCACTTCTTCCCCCCCCCCCCCCCCAAAAATAGAACATTTGGACTGAGAGCTACTTAGGTGTTCTGTTAAAATAATATTAGGTAATGAATAATTTTGCTTCAAATAAAGAAGTTTATGTGACTAGATTGTAAGTCAGTCATTTAATAGTCAATGTTGTCTCTATGAACAGTGACTTAACAACAATCGTGAATGTGTAAAACCGGTGTAAAATGCAGTTTGGCATTTTAAACCCTTGTGACCCCGGCCCTGGGGTCACCCTTGTGTACCTAGGGGGAAATAATTGGACATAACAATGCAACCAGAGCAAAAACACCACTTCTGAATATTAAATAAACCACCGGCCCATTTCATAGACTGCTTCTGCACAAACTGCATTTTATGTAAATACTACATGCTACTTTTGTCCTTCTACATATTTCACTTCCAAAAACACTCAGCCTTTGCCAGTAAATTCCAACTTAAACCTTAATCAACAAATTATAACCATTAGAATGAAATTGAGAGGGCTGTTTTATGATCCACAGTCCGATCAGCATCCATCTAAACTCATGAACTTACAGCATCTGTATGAGGAGGAATGGGCCGCAGCGCTGCAGCACAGAACATTTTGGGACCTCTCAACAGCAACAGTAGGAGTTCCCTACCATCTCTGAACCAGCTGCAGGTCCATTCTGTGCAGTCAGAACAGTCGGAACCAATGCACCTCCACCTTTATCTGATTCTTTAGACTGATGTGTCGCTTCTGGGGATCCTTCTGCCTACTCTGTACCGCCAGACAGGTCCTATCAAACGGGTTTTCTTGGTTCTACAGGCCGCAATCAGACCCGGTTACCTTTGTGTTACATTCAAACGCTTTTCATTTCTTACATCACTGCACATGAGTAAAGCGAAGTAAACATGCAGACAGTTCTGAAGTTCTAAGAGCAGCTTGGATAAAAACCCAACATTGAGCCAGAGAACGTCACATCAGTAGAAGACAACACAGTTGGTTCTGCTGTACTTACATCTACAACAAGAAGTTAGAAGTCACACAAAGTGTCAAGGCTGCAGCTCATATCTTGCTCCTGCAAGCAAAGGTCTGTTTAGAGACACTGATAATGGGTCCAACCAGAACCAAGCATGCAGGAACGGTTCCTGCAGGCTCAGTCCAAACGTTTAGGGCTTTTCTATATCAGGTGAAGCTGAGGGAGGGAGAGGCATGTTGGAGGTAGTCTGTTATCTTCTTTTTGTAAGTGCTGGTTGGATCTCTTTTCAAAGTCTTACATTTCCTGGTAATCAAACGTGTTGAGGACCACTGAGCATCTTCCTTTGTCAGCTGGTAAGATCGTCATCATACTTACTTTGGTTCTGCAGAAGAAGATCACAACCAGAGTGTTCTTATGGCCACTTGGTCTACTGTTATGAATTTGCATGGTGTTGGCCTGTTGGTGTTGTGGCCGAGTATTGCTAGAATGACACCATTTCGTACTTTGCATGATGTTGGTTTCTTGGGTTGCTGGTTCAGTTGGAGGTTTCTTAACAGTTATGTTTTGTTATTTCAACAAATGTTTTGTTTAACTTGAGATTTGCATTGTTGATGGGTTGAAACACATACCAAATGTTGTTCTGAATTAGTTAAGCTAATTTAACCTCAATTCACATTCTTCAAGCTGAACTTTAGTTCTTTAACTCAGATCTGCAGAGAACCAGGATTCGCTGAATTATTCTGATAATGGTCAACCACTTTATTTTCTCTTTTGTGTATTTTAGTGTGTACATAGTTCCTTAGCTTAGCTTATTTTTATCTTAATTTTGCTTAGTAGTTTTAGTTAAGTTTCACTAGCCTTGTAGAGAGGATTTGTTGATTGAAATATAGTGTTAATTCAGATAAACAGCATTGCATAGTGATGTTCTCTGGATGTTCATTTTATTTTTGTTAATAAATTCTTGAACTTGAAGAGAAGTTGTCACTCCTTATTCTGCACACTTATTCTATACGTGTGCAGAGTTTGCTGTTAAAAGATTGCCAATGCCTGAAATCCCTTTCAACTATTGTCCTGATATCAACTCTCGAGCTAATATTCACCAGACAATACCTAACAGACAGAGAGTTATTTATTAAACATTAAATAACTTTAAAAAGTGTATAATTTCACAACAATTGTTAGACTTCATACTTGTGAAGATAATACAAGCTAGACCTATGAATACTAAACCCTCAGATCGCATGACAGAGAAGTTTAAATATTACTTTGGTACACTTATCCGCCCAGCCAATATTTCAAGTCTCTGTAATTTCAATATGTACTTTTCTACCAACTGTTCAAACACCTCTTGAAGATAAACATTTAATTCTTTCACTAAAGCTAATTTATACAAGTAAGCTTCTACCACAGCTCTAACCCTTACCTCATTGTCACAAATGTCACGCTGAGTCAGAAAGAGCTGAATGGAAGCAAAGAATCCATGATTATAAAATATTCTCAACACATTACAGTCGTGTTCTTGGAAGAAGTCATCCTCGAGCTCAGAGGACCCATAGGTTAATTAAAAGCAATCACAATCAGAAAAAACACACCCTTCCTAAGGTGAAAAAAAGCACCAGACAACCTTAAATCTCACTATCTTGGAGGATGGGCTTAGTGATTAGAGCAGTGCGCATAAACTGAGAACACCTGTTATACAGCTCAGTCTGAACTAATGAAATACAGTGGAAAAAAAATAATTAATGTTGTAAAACCAATATAAAAATGAGTTACTAAAGAATTGATGAAACCAGCAATTGAAGGCTGCTTCCTTTAATGACAAACAAACATCTCACAGCAAAATACAGCTATGCAGTTTGAATTAGTATTCATAGAAGAGCCATCTTCCCTCCTGGATGGATTCTCAAATGTCTGTTCAAATGTGCTTTTTGCCTAAATCTTTGTCCACATAGATCTCGATAGAAAAGTTTCTGTCCTGTAGCTATAAATTCTGTTATGTGTGTTGAAAGTTGCTTTTTGGCAGAATCTTTCTCCACTTAGATTAAAACAAAGACCTCTGTCCTGTATGGATTCTCATGTGTTTGTTTAAAGTTCCTCTTTCGCTAAATCTTTGTCCACATATATCACAACAGAAAGGCTTCTGCCCTGTATGAATTCTCATGTGTCTGTTTAAATGTGGTTTTTGGCTAAATCTTTGTCCACATAGATCACAACAGAAAGGCTTCTCTCCTGAATGGCTTCTCATGTGTGTGTTTAATGTTCCTGTTTCAATAAATCTTTTTCCACACAGATCACAACAGAAAGGCTTCTGTCCTGTATGGATTCTTATGTGTGTGTTTAAATGTGCTTTTTGGCTAAATCTTTGTCCACAAAGATCACAACAGTAAGGCTTCTGTCCTGTATGGATTCTCATGTGTATGTTTAAATATGATTTGAGGTTAAATTTTTGTCCACATAGATCACAACAGAAAGGCTTCTGTCTTGTATGGATTCTCCTGTGTGAGTTTAAATAAGATTTTCTGCTAAACCTTTGTTCACATAGATCACAACAGAAAGGCTTCTGTCCTGTATGAATTCTCATGTGCCTCTTTAAAGTTCCTCTTTCGCTAAAGCTTTGTCCACATAGTTCACAACAGACAAGCTTCTGTCCTGTATGGATTCTCGTGTGCGTGTTTAAATGCACTTTTTTGCTAAAGCTTTGTCCACATAGATCACAATAGAAAGGCTTCTGTCCTGTATGGATTTTCACATGTCTGTTTAAATGTGCTTTTTGTCTAAATCTTTTTCCACATAGATAACAACAGAAAGGCTTGTGTCCTGTATGGATTCTCATGTGTATGTTTAAGGTTGATTTTCGGCTAAATATTTGTCCACATAGATCACAACAGAAAGGTTTCTCTCCTGTGTGGCTTCTCATGTGTATGTTTAAAGCGTATTTTTCAATAAATGTTTTGCCACAGTGTTCACAGCTAAACTTCACTCCTGTCTGGACTTTCTTTTGCGAGTCTACATTTTTCTTCTTTGTAGAGCATTTCTTATGTCCAGTGTGTGGCAAGTGTTTCAGCTCAGAGAGAGGGTTCTCTACATCATTGTCCTCTACATCCTTCTCAGTGTCTTCAGTCTCTAAAGAAATGAAAGCATCTCCATGATCTTGTATCCTGGTGGATTCTTCTCCATCATTCTCTTCTGGAAACTCTCTGCCTTTAATTTGGTCTGGATAAAGCTGTGAGAGCAGCAGAGGCTGTTCATCATCCAGACTCTTTATGGGAGGAGCAGCGACTGGAATCCTGATGGTATTAATCACCTCTTTTTTGAGCTGCTGTCCTCGCAGACTGATGTAGACTCCTTCCTGTTCCTCCTTTATGTGGGGGGGCTTAGGGTCATGCAGGTCGACATGAGGTCTGTGGTCTAAAGAAGCTTCTTCTTTAACAATCAGCTTCTGCTGAACATCTGCAGAAAACATTGAAACACATTATGCAAATTAGAACGTAATTTGAGCTCAGCCTGAACTGAGGCACATTTTAATTCAATTCAATTCAATTCAATTTTATTTATATAGCGCCAAATCATGAAACATGTCATCTCAAGGCACTTTACAAAGTCAAGTTCAATCATATTATACAGATTGGGTCAGATTATACAGATTGGTCAAAAATGTCCTATATAAGGTGATATATAACCAGTTGATTGCATCAAAGTCCCGACAAGCAGCATTCACTCCTGGGGAAGCGTAGAGCCACAGGAAGAGTCATCTGCATTGTACATGGCTTTGCTGCAATCCCTCATACTGAGCAAGCATGAAGCGACAGTGGGAAGAAAAACCACCCATTAACGGGAAAAAAAACCTCCGGCAGAACCGGGCTCAGTATGAACGGTCATCTGCCTCGACCGACTGGGGTTACAGAAGACAGAACAGAGACACAACAAGAGAAACAAAAAAGCACAGAAGCACACATTGATCTAGTAATCTGTTCTACATTAGATGGTAGTAGCGGGTGAGCCGTCTTCTCTGGATGATGTCACAGTTAACAGAACGCCAGACCAGGTGTACCTACTATGAAGAAAAAGAGAGAGAGCAAAAAGTTAAAAGCTGAAATGACGACAGTCATTTCAATGTAATACAATGCAAAACTGGAGAACAGTAGACTGAAGAACAGTAGAAATCAGTAGAGTGAGAAAATTAGACCCTGATGTCCTCCAGCAGCCTAGGCCTATCACAGCACAACTATAGAGATAGCTCAGGGTATGAGCCACTCTAACTATAAGCTTTGTCAAAAAGGAAAGTTTTAACATTAGTCTTAAAAATAGATAGGGTGTCTGCCTCACGGACCAAAACTGGGAGTTGGTTCCACAGGAGAGGAGCCTGATAGCTAAAGGATCTGCCTCCCATTCTACTTTTAGAGACTCTAGGAACCACCAGCAGACCTGCAGTCTGAGAGCGAAGTGCTCTGTTAGGAACATACGGGGTAATCAGAGCTCTGATATATGATGGAGCTTGATTATTAAGGGCTTTATACGTTAGAAGGAGAATTTTAAATTCTATTCTTGATTTAACAGGAAGCCAATGAAGGGAAGCTAAAATTGGAGAAATATGATCCCTCTTGTTGATTTTCATCAGAACTCTTGCCGCAGCATTTTGAATCAGCTGAAGACTTCGAACTGCATTTTGTGGACTTCCTGATAGTAAAGAATTACAATAGTCCAGCCTTGAAGTAACAAATGCATGGACTAGTTTTTCAGCATCACTCCTGGACAGAATGTTTCTAATTTTGGCGATATTCCGGAGGTGAAAAAAGGAAACTCTGGAAACCTATTTAATATGGGATTTAAATGACATGTCTTGGTCGAAAACAACACCAAGATTTTTAACTTTATTACCAGAGGCCAAGTTAATGCCATCCAGATTAAGGGATTGATTAAGAACTTTATTTTTTGAAGACTCTGGCCCAAAGATTACAACTTCTGTCTTGTCAGAATTTAAATGCAGGAAATTTAAAGTCATCCAGCTTTTGATGTCATCAAGACATGACTGCAGTCGAAGTAACTGATTGGATTCACCAGGATTTATGGATAAATATAGCTGAGTGTCATCAGCATAACAGTGGAAATTAATCCCATGCTGTCTGATAATTTTGCCAATCGGAAGCATATATATAGTAAATATAATTGGTCCAAGGACTGAACCCTGTGGTACTCCACAAGTGACCCTAGAGTTTGAGGAAGATTTATTATTAACATGAACAAACTGGAATCTGTCCGACAGATAAGATTTAAACCAGCCTAATGCTTTTCCCTTAATCCCTACAGTATGCTCAAGTCTTTGTAGGAGAATATTGTGATCAACTGTATCAAATGCAGCACTGAGATCTAACAGGACAAGTATAGACACAAGTCCATTATCTGAGGCCATGAGAATATCATTGGTGACCTTCACCAGAGCTGTTTCAGTGCTATGATGAGCTCTGAAGCCTGACTGAAACTCCTCAAGTAGGTCATTACTTTGTAAATGTTCACATAGTTGATTAGCAACTACTTTCTCAAGAATTTTAGATAAGAAAAGAAGATTAGATATAGGTCTGTAATTTACTAACTCATCTTGATCAAGAGATGGTTTCTTAAGTAAAGGTTTAATAACAGCTACTTTAAAAGCCTGTGGTACATATCCATTTACCTAGGATAGATTAATCATGTCTAAAATAGGACCACTGATCAGAGGGAATACCTCCTTAAACAACTTGGTTGGGATTGGGTCTAACATACAGGTAGAAGGTTTAGATGAAGCTAAAATTTTAGATAGCTCAGAAAGCTCTACTGCTTTTAAACAGTTCAGACACTGCGCAGGTTCTAAGGATTCCTCCAACGCTGCCTCACTTACTGAGGATGAGGTAATCATGTTTGGGAGGATGCCAATTATTTTATTTTTAATGGAATCAATTTTATTTATGAAGAATCCCATAAAATCATTGCTGCTAAGAGCTAAGGGAATGGATGGATCAACAGAGCTGTGGCTCTGGGTAAGTTTGGCAACTGTACTGAAGAGAAATCTAGGATTATTCTTATTCTCCTCAATTAATGATGAAAAATATGCTGCTCTAACTCTGCGAAGGGTCTTGTTATACAACAATAGACTGTTCTTCCAGATTAAGTAGGATTCCTCTTGGTGTGTAGAGCGCCATTTTCTCTCCAATTTCCTAACATTGTGCTTCAAGGAACGCAGCTCTGAATTAAACCAAGGAGCCAGCTTCCTGTGAACTATCAGCTTCTTTTTCAAGGGAGCTACATTGTCTAATGCAGAACGCAATGACGAAGTCATACCGTTTACAAAGACATCTATTTGTGAATTGGAAGAAACAACATTGCTGCCATCTACAGGGCATTTCTGCAATACGGAGGATATTAAAAAGGGGACAGACTCTTTAAGTTTTGATACAGCATTATCCGATAAAGATCTACTATAATGGAACCCTCTTTTGGGGGTGGAGAACTCAGTTAGATTAAACTCAAATGTTATTAAAAAATGATCAGATAGGACAGGGTTGTGAGGAAATACTGTTAATTCTTCACAATCAATGCCATATGTCAGCACAAGGTCTAAAGTATGGAGCCAAGAGTGCGTCGGTTTATGCACATTTTGAGCAAAACCAATTGAATCTAGGATAGTTTTAAAGGCTACACTAAGGTTATCACATTCTGTGTCAACATGGATGTTAAAATCACCCACTATAATAGCCTTATCAGTATTTAACACCAAATCAGATAAGAAATCTGACAACTCATCCAAAAACTGAGTGTAAGGGCCTGGTGGACGATACAAAACAACAAACAGAAGAGGTTTTATTGCTTTGCAGTTTGGATGAGGGAAACTGAGGGTTAAATGTTCTAAAGAACTGTAGTTATTAATTGGCCTGGGACTAATTAATAAATCAGACTGAAAGATGGTTGCCACTCCTCCTCCTCTTCCCACAGATCTGGGAATGTGGAAATTTGAATAATTGGAGGGAGTTGACTCATTTATACTAACGTAGTCCTCTTGTAGCCAGGTTTCTGTGAGACAAAACAAATCAATCTGTTTATCAGAAATCAATTCGTTAACTAACAAAGTCTTTGGAGGGAGAGACCTTATATTTAATAGACCACACTTAATTGTTTTATTTTTAGGTTCAAGGTGAACCGTATTGATTTTTATTAGGTTTTTATGATTTGTTCCTTTTAGATAAGTTTTTGATCTGTTAAGTTTTGGCCGTGGGAAAGACACCGTCTCAATAGGATAATGGATGGGTAACAGTACAGAAGCTGCAGAGAGGTGTGTTAAACTACGGCTCTGCTTCCTGGTCTGGACCCTGGGTTGTCAGCATTTAGGAGGACTAATAAATCCGGCCAGATTTCTAGAAAGAAGAGCTGCACCATCCAAAGTAGGATGGATGCCGTCTCTCCGGATCAGACCAGGTTTTCCCCAGAAAGTTCTCCAGTTATCAATGTAGCCCACGTCGTTTTCAGGACACCACCTAGACAACCAGCGGTTGAATGATGACATGCGGCTAAACATGTCATCACTGGTCAAATCAAGGAGTATTTGTGTAATTTAGTTATAATTAATTATATTATTTAACTACTACTTTTTCTTACTTTTTATTTTGCATTGTTATTTCTGATGTCTTGCTTGTTTACAGTTCTTTACTAATGTTTTCACCCTATTAGCATTTTTCATGTTCTATTGCCTCACAAACAACCAAGTAGACTAGTTCTTTTGATGATTGAGTTTGCTCCATTTAATTTACAGAACAAACATGACGGTAAAACACAGAATAAAACAATGGAAAACTTCAGCGTACACGGTAACGGTTGCAACGTCCCACCAGATAATCAGTTCTTTGTAGAGCTCACGTTTTTTTAAACCTAACTGCTTTTGACAAGATTTGGACCTTTTCTGCTTTACTTTGTAAACCAAAAAGTTATCCCCAATGATCTATTTAATAATTACATATGTACTTGCATAACATAATTTTAATAAAAAAAAAAAAAAAAACAGTCATTTGTGCAAATGTGAGAGGTGTGCAACACGTCTAGGCAAATGAAGCAGAAGTGACAAGCACGAGAATGACTTCCACGGTCGTTTACACCAAGTATAGCAGCTTTGTAGCAGACAGATGCAAAAGTTTACAGAGTTTTGTCGAGTTTAAGTTAAGGCTATGCCGTCATGTTGTACTGCAGGTTTTTGTTGAAACGCTCTCAAGGATGGTGTTAGTTTATCTAAGTTTCCTGAGGACCCTGAGCGACAGTCAAAGCTCAGCAGGTGAAGCAGGTCATTAAAATATTCATTCAAAAAATTATTTTTTTGCGTTTTTAATTTTTTTCTATTACTCATAAAATAAGCTTAAGCAATTATCTGAAAAATCAGCAATATGTGTCAATTCTTTATCCGATTACTTGATTAATCATCAGAATAAACAACAGAATAATCGATTAACTGCACAATCTAATATCTGTTCACAGTGCACAGGCAATAATCCTGACAATTAAATTCATGCACTATGGTTATTATGTATGTGATATGTTAGATAACTGCTATGAAGTGTGATAGGTTGTTGTATATAAGTTATGGCTGGACAATATATAAAAAACATTGATAAAATAGAAATCATATTGGATCTATATCGATAATTATCAACAAATTGAAAACATATTTTAAGTTCAGCTTTTGCCATTTTATGCTGTTGCTTAGCAACCTACAGGGGTTGGACAATGAAACTGAAACACCTGGTTTTAGACCACAATCATTTATTAGTGTGGTGTAGGTAACATTAAGATAAGATAACATTAGCTAATCCTTTTTTTATCCCACGACGGGGAAATTTATAGGATTAAAGCAACAGGCAGGCCCACACAACACAGACAAAATTACATAAGGATTGAAATATATAAGAGGTGGATTAGCGAAAAAACACTGAACATAACATTATTATTATTATTATTATTATTATTATTATTATTATTATTATTATTATTATTATTATTATTATTATTTAATTGTAATAATAAAATAAAAACCACAAAACCCAAAAGGTCAACAGTTTCATGATACATCAAGCTTAGGGACTGGCTAATATACAGCAGGTCAAAAAAGGCCATATTTTGGCTGCAGTGCTTGCTGTTCTCTTATGAAGAAAAGATCAACAAGTGCACTAAATTCAATAGATGGGTTGAAAATATCCAGTATAAAATAAGTGCTACAAATGTTACAACACTTTTGTTCATATGGCAGCAGAACATTAAAATAAAAAGTGCTCTTTACACTACTTTTGAATTCATTCTTGGAGTTTGTAAATACAATGCGATTAATCGCGATTAATCAGGGCGATTAATCGCGATTAAATATTTTAATCGTTGCCCAGCCCTAATTAATATATATATATATATATATATATATATATATATATATATATATATATATATATATATATATATATATATATATATATATATATATATATATATATACATACATACACACACAATTTTTAAGGTTTACATAACCTGTTTGAGATACCATTTTTTACTACCGACTGCCTTTCTGACTGATATTACCTTTATTTTTTAATCTTTGATTCACTCGTTTTAAATAGTATTTTAGCCATGTCTGGTCTGTGTTTAATTTTGACTCTATACAGCAGTTTGATCCTCTGTCATGTTTTAAAAGTGCTCTACAAGTAAATTTAGATTGTTTTACCATAGTAACACAGCATAATAAAAACACAGTAATTAGTTAACAAAAATAAGCTTGAATTAAAATGCTTACCTTAGTGAGGAGACCTGGTTGACTTGTCTGCAGATGTCTTTAGAGTTTTGTCCTATTTTTTCCCTGAGGTCATCGCCCTGCATGGCATGAACATCGTCTTCTTTTTAACGATGCGAAATGCGCCCAAAAATGTGCTCTCCTCTTTTTCCTCAACATTGTCGAAGTTTCCAATCCATTTAAGTGAGAAAAATACTCAACTGACTGCTGGGCTTGTCTGTTCTCCCCAGGTTGGGCTCAAATGTCTGCCCACCATACCAGGTGCATTGTGAAGAGCTTAAAACTGATTAAAAGGCTACCTAGTTGTCCCGCCTTTCTCTGTGAGTTAAAGCTTCTATGATTGGACCTTCTCCTTATCTCCACCAAACAAAATCAGTTCTGATTGAATGTCGTCTCTGTCAACATGTTTGTCTCGTTTTTATTTGTTAACAAAAGTGTCACTTAATTTCGTCTTAGTTTTTGCTATCTTGTGTCGTTTTTATTTCATTGTCGTGTCGTTTTCGTCATAAAATAAAGGTATGTTGACAACAACTATAACAAAAATAATTTGCCAGTGAAATTATTTCTGCTCTGTTGTCACTTCCTGTATTTGGAAATAAGTCTGAATATCCATACCGCTCTAGCAACACTGACCACAATCGTGTCCAAGTAGGCTACAACTGTAGCGAACCACCTGCCCCTAACTCTCAGTAATTGGCGCGCATTTGCTTTTCTTCTTGGTTTTACTGAAGTGTATTATTGACAAATTAAGATAGGAATAATAGAAAGTTGGCCACTTTGAGATAAAAAAAAAAAAAAAAAAAAAAAAAAACAAAGCCCAAATAAAAGCTTCCAGACCAGAGCAGGGTAAAATTGTGATTACACATTATTCAGCGTAAACAATTATCACCTAATATGTGAGATTTCCAGTATGAGGAACATCTGAACTGTATGGCATAGCATGGTGCCAGTCTCTAAATCACAAAGTGCCTGAGTGATGTCCACTAAAACAAGTAAATTCTGAACCTATGGTAAACACTGGACACCAACATGAACACTTGACATAGCGGGTCAGAAGATCTGTTGATGGACGCTCTAGTCAGAACGGAGGCGTTTAGAAGAAATAGGATCAGAGCATGAAGAGTCAGATGGAACCAATATTTTCTCTGATCAGAAGCTAATGACTCCAGTGAGTTTTTGCCTTTAGCTGCAACACAAGACACACAAACAAACTAAACAAATCCTTACTGTAGATAGGAGCAGCAGTTAATGGAAACCTGGTATCAGTCTCCTCCTTCACAAGGAGCTGCTCTCCTTCCTGATGGACCCCGGGTTCCTCCTTTTCCTCCTTTATGTGGAGGAGCTCTGACTCCTGCTGCTCCTCCTCAGGACTCTGTTCTTCAGGAGCCTCTTCTTTAACATCTGCAGCCAACACTGAAACACATTACAATGCTGTATGAACAACTAGATCTTGACAACTTTAAGATGGTAAAGATTCAATTTAGAGAAAAAGATTTGATCAGCAGTGTAGAGAAAACTGAACCTCAGGAACTGACAGTTTAATCCTAAAAATGATCACTGGTATCTTTAGTGTCATTCTGTTGTGGAAATTCAAAGCAATTATTCTGTTAAAAACCTTTAATAACTCCTAAATTCTGCATCTGCCATTGTATCTATATTTTTAAAACATTAGTAGGTTCTTGATCATTTTTAGCCAGTTAAGTTATTAGACCCCTATTGAAGGTCCAAAGAGCCACAGTTTGCAGACTAGGGCTGCAAATAACGATTATTTTTATTGTCTAGTAATCTAACGATTATTTTTTTCAATTAGTCGATTAATTGTGATTATTTTTGTATGATCTCCATCATCACTTCAGTTGCTTATAAAGATATTTGAATTCACCTGTTCTTGTCTACACACATTTGAACACCTCTTTATTGCCTCTTATTGTCACTCTCCTTTATAAATGGCCTTCCATATTTTTTTTAAAACAATTTTTCGTCCTTCAAGCTTTTAATGTTGCTTAATGTTTAAAAACATTTTAAAACTCTAGCCTACTGTAAAAAGGGGGGAGAATATTAACATGTTTATAGTCAACCTTGTTCTTTAATATTCCCAGTGTCCATATTAAAAACGAGCTACCGCATTTTTCGTACTAAGAGACGCACTAGAAATCCTTAAATTTCCAAAAAAAAAACAACAATGTTGCGCCCTATAATCCGGTAACCTGACTCCACCAGATGTATTTCGTTCCGCCTAGCTTCACTCACATAGTATCATGTGATACTCATCAGGTTAATAATCCGGTGCACCTTATATATGATTAGCGTTGTGCTTACTGACCAATTTTATGTTGTACAATGCACTCAAAAATCTGTTAAAATGTGCAAGTATGATTTTGGTAATTAACACAGCAGCTCCGCTCAATGGAAATTCAAAGCATTACGGTACACTATGTCACTACCTGATCGGATCCCTGAGCTGTCTACAAAACTGCCTGACTGTAATGTGCATTCACGTAAGGCAGCCCGGAGCTGCAGTCATGTGATAGGGGTGCTCTTTGGTCACAAGGAACTGATGCCATACTATCCTCCTCAGCAGCCTTAGTGAACTGCTTATTTTTCCACGACGCGTCAACGCAGGACTTTTTGCGTTGACAATGTCTAATTGTCGATAATGACGACTAATCATTGCAGCCCTATTGCAGAGCCCTGCCAGAATGGGTTGGACAAGGAGAGCTTTAATGAGAGAAGCAGTCAAGGACACAATGGCAACTCTGGAGGAGATGCAGAGATCAGCAGCTCAAGTGGAACAATCTGAGAACAGGACAAGTTTTCTGGTACGTCTCCAAAATTGAGAATTTTAAGGGCAAGTGGTGAGAAGAAAGCCAGAAGAAGTCCTGTTGTAGTTTGTTACAACCATGTAGGAGATACCTCCAAAATGTCAACAGAGGAGACTAAAACTGATCAAACTGCCAAAAGCTTCATGTTTGGCACTACACCATCACAGTTCATCACCCTGATCACTCCAAAGCCAGATTATTGTAGCCGTGGCAACAGTGGCTTGATCCAAGCAATTCAGAATATTAGCGGCCATGTTTTTATGACTTTCAGACAAGAGGGAATTAGGGGTGGAAATATATTTGTGTTTCAGAATTAAAAGGACAACAAAACAATGTAAAACATTTTGAAGGCAATACGCGTTTCCATATATTTGGATGAAAATAAATATAGAACAAAAGAAAAACAGAATCACATATAATTAAAACAGTTAGGGTGTGAATGTGTGCGTGAAATGGTGAATGACTGTGTTAAGCACTTTGGGGTCATCAGAATAATTAAAGTGCTAAACAAGTACAAGCCATTTACCATTTAAAAAGTGAAAAATCACTTGTAATAAATACATGAGATAAAATAAAGAGTTCAAGAAGAACGGAGGACTGAAAATTAGCATTTTAAATAAAAATATGCATTAAAGCAAATATTGAAATACAAACGTATTATTTAACACCGTTTAGATGGTCAATTATTGAATAAATGTGTTTTAATATTTTTGCTGCATTTAATTGCACACAAATATTTTAGCTACTTTTTGGCCTAGTATTTATTTGATCAACCAATTTATTTATTCTGTATATATTCTAAATTATGGCAGGATTGGGCCTCCTTAGGGAAGAGCTGGAATTAAAAGAGTGGAGGAAAAAAAATCACTTGCAATAAATACAAAAAAAAGAAGAGTTCAACAAAAACAGATGATTGAAAACAGTGGTTTCAATTAAAAACATGCATTAAAGCAAAGAGAAAATATGGAAGTTAATATTGAAATACAAATACATATTATTTGCTTAACTGATCAACTATTCATGCAAGTCCTTCCTTGCTTGCATTTAATAGAAAGGTTCTATTTTTAGCTACTTTTTGGCCCAGTATTTATTTAATTGAGTAATTTATTTATTCTGTGTTTTCTTAATAATGGCAAGATTGGCCCTCCATAGGATACAGCCGGGAGAAAACATGCGACCCTCTTCCTAGACTAGAAAAACAAAAAATGTTGTTTAGAGGAACTTTCAGAGGCAGACAGACAAGAAAAACTTTATGCTGAATGTTGCTACATGCTAAACTAGCATTAGCACCTCCTATGCTACATGCTAAGCTAGCATTAGCACCTCTATGCTACATGCTAAAGTAGCATTAGCACCTCCTGTGCAGAGCTGCATGCTTAGCCAGTTTTCTGGGGGAAACCCTGCAACGAGTTCTGATGAAGAGGAGGAATCCATCAGCTGCTGAAAACGGCTCCTAAACTTTAGCTCCATCCACACAGTTAGCATGAAGAAGGAAATCTCCAAACCTGATGGGTGCAGCAGAACTCTGGGCTGGAAAACATCCCCCATCATTGGTGTCTCCTCTGCTGCGTCCTGCCGCTCTTTGAGCTCCTGCTTCCCTCCAGTTTCTCCGCTGTGCCTCCAGCTGCTGGACTTCTTTCCAGACTTCATCACCTGCAGCAGCTGCTGCTCTCTTTCAGATTCACCAACACTCCCGATTCTGGCCTCACAGCAAAACAAGGATAAAGAACCCACAGGGATCAACGTCTGCTCTTGGGAAGAGGGGCGTCACCATAGACATATAGGAGTAGACCCCGCATTGACTGTTGCTGCGCAGGAATTTCGGTCGCCATCTTGGGGAGGTCGACCTGCTACCCTAACCTGCTGATTCAAGCTGAACACACTAATGATGTCTCTGCACGTGTGGCTTATTTTTGTTTAAATCGAGGGAGTATGGGCTCGAGGGATAACTTTTCACAAGTTAGATGAAAATATGTTGTTTATATTTTTGGTTAGAATGTGATTTTTGTAATATTAGGTAGAGAGCTACAGGTCTACACGTCCAAGTCTTCGTGACTTAGTCTCTCCAAAATTGCATCTGCTCCTTGAAGGCATCAGAGCTTTGCTGGTGCCTATCTCCAGTGTTCACCGGGTGAGAGGCGGGGTGCACCCTGGACAGGTTGCCAGTCTGTCACAGGGCAACACAGAGAGACGAACAACCATTCACACACACACTCATCAACAATTCAACTATTTGATTTACATTTATTTTTTGTTTGTTCCCCTTTAAGTTTTTTCATCGACAAGTAGTCACTACAATATGGTTTCTAAATCTCCTCAGTCGTAAGGAGCCAGTACTTGAAAGTCCAGACCTAATTCCAGCGACTGCAGCATCTGTGCTGGTAGGCTATGCCTATTTGGCTTTTTTCTGAGCAGCTTTAAAACTTCATACAATTCATGAGGGCTGTTCATCTGAGGGTCAGTGTTGCATTTACTCCACTTATTATAAACAACTTTGGGCTTGTTTTTCTCTAAAGTCACTTGTAAGTTTCGTTAATCGGGTTGTTTCTGAATGTGAAGTCCTCTTTTGGACGTCGCTTTTTCAAACAGAACGCCTTTTTCTGGTTAACGGGCCACGCAGCAAGAGAGCGGGGCTCAACTCCCCCCCCCCCATGATAACTATTTTATCAGCAGTAAACGTCTCTGTGTGTATAGATACATGCATTTGTGATGATTAGGAGCGCTGTGTGGTGGTTTTCCTGCTGGTCTTCCATTTGTTTTCATGGATCAAGTCGATGTTTCTCTTGCAGTGTGTACGTGTGTGTGTGAAGGTGAGACGGGATCTGAATGTATGATTACAGCGGGATGATCAACTTTGCAACTTTATAAAATAAGCTGTTTTGAAGTATTTTCTGCAACAGCTAAGCCTGTAATAATTTAAAACATAGGGCTGTAATAATACATATTAATTCTTTCTCAGTATTAGTTGTAATTCTACTTGGATTCAGCAGGTTTCTCTCTCTCTCATTTGATCAGTTATAAGAGAGGACAGCGTGTCCAACCTTTCTACTCCTTTGTTTTGCTCATTTTGAGCCATCTACATTTCAACCAACGTTTAAGCTGTTCTACGTTGGGTTTCTCGATTGATCTATGTAGAAATTAAGTTCCTGGGACGTCGTCATCTTCCAAAATGATTAGGATTTTGCTTGTTGCCATTACAGTTTGTGTTCTTCTTATCCAACTATCCGGGAAACCGGTCTGTTGCTGGACAATTGTGACGTCATTTGAGAAATGCCCCAATGTGGAAGAAGAAAAACAGATGATTTTAGCAGTTTTTATTTTGTTTGGAAACTGACCAGTTATGAAAGAGAGGTAACAGATATGAGTCAGTGGTTTAATAATTGCATCAATAACTCTTGACTCTTGTCATATCAATGTCATCACAATCTGTGGAACTTTTATTTTTTACATTTGTTAACAACAGCTATGATGGCTCTATCTCTCTCTCTCTCACACACACACACACACTATGGACACATCTTCAATAATTATGTTGCTGCTAATAAAGTATTTTGTATAATTAATTTCTTTAGATTGTTTTATAACAATGTAATTTATAATATTTCATATGTTTTCACATTCCACCAACTTAGGTTTACATGTAAAGTCAATCTTAGGGAAACATGTTTTATCTGTGCACAAGGAAATTGAAAGGGCTCCATGTGATTATTAATGGTAAAATATCAGTCTAATTATAGAACTGTGGCAAAAAAATATATAATTATTTGCCACAGTATGAGGGATCGCTGCAAAGCCATCAACAATGCAGACGACTGTCCACTGTGGCTCTACGCTCTTTCAGGAGGAGTGAATGCTGCTTGGAGAGACTTGATGCAACCTGCTGGGTTTCCTTAGAGAGGAAACTTTTTGTTACCTGACTCCGCCAGATAGATTTGCTCCGCATATCCATCTGGAAACCTTCCGTTGAAGTAATTTTGGGAAGGGGCAAAAATACTGGTTAGCTGATTGGCCTATGTTGGTGATAGACGGGCCAAATAAACCAATCAGATTCGTCGTCGCTCTGTTACGAGCGACGACGAAAACACAACCACAAGCCAAGCTACTCTTGCTGCTGCAGGTAAAGGCTCGTTAGCTCAGCAAAGAAATACTCTGTAATTCCGATAAAACTTGCTCGATAGCCACGCTAACGCTAGTTTCATCGGCTGAAGCCGCCATGTTCTTTAGACTGAACTGTCGCGCTTCCCGTTGCGTCACACCTCAACCCGCCTCAAAGCCAACGCTGATTGGACGTTCGTTTGGTGAACGGCTCCAAATTTTCTTTAACGGAGAGTAGCCAGACTGATCTGCGAGTGAAACCTTGAAAGCTCGCGAGATCAGGATGGTCTCACGAGGCTAAACTTTTTGACCAACCTGTATGATCTGATTGAATCTGACTTTGTAAAGAGCCTTGAGATGACGTGTTGTGAATTTGTGCTATATAAATAAAATTAAATTGAATAGTGAGCGATTTTCCATGGCAAACATGAACACAGCATTGCACGCACAAGAGCGTCATGACGTCAGTAGCTGCTGGTCCTGTAAACAAAGCGAGCATGACTGGTAGAAAACACTCGAAAGTATGGCTATGCTTTTCAAAATGTGCTTCAGATTGCACTCGCTGCAATATTTGTGAGGCAAAGTGCAAGACCGGCAGGGGATATTCTTCTACCTGAGGAAGCACCTGGCCACAGCTGTAAATTTTGCAAATTTCTCGCTATATTTATTGACTTTTCAGATCCATCCAGCGACTTTTTTTCACAAAAGCAAATAACGAAAAATCTGGTGACTTTCTTCTGTTATTGATGACTTCCAGTGAAGGTAAAAATCGTTCTGGAGTCAGTTGTCTCAAGCACTTCTTCAAGCGCAGTCTCACAGACAGATAGCTGCTGCTACCTTGTCCTGAAACTCACCTGCAGTCAGAGCAAAAAAGCAGAGAGGATAGCCTCTCTATTCCCTGATTGCTGTTGTGTCATTACGCACGGTTTTAAGTCCCCAGGCTGCTGTTTGAGGAACAGCGTACAAAAGAGAGCGTTTGTCCATGGCTTTTTACAGATTTGTCCCCCCGCTGTGAGAACAGTTCCCAGATGCCTGTAAAAGTCTCATGTTTCCTGTTGTTTCCAACTTACAATGTGATATATTCCCCATGGCTAATTACTCAACGTTGCAAATGTATCCCGCACTCATTTACAAAGCAGGATAAAAAAATTGTTTTTTTCTTCTTCTCTGAAACTGTTTCACTCAAACAATTTTTTATGAATTTTATTCACACAGCTTCGATCCCATATTTCACCTCGTTCACTCTCTACCTCTGATAACAATTGTTTTGGTGAAAAATAGTTTTATCACTACGTTGCCTTAATAATTATTCGGGCGATGTAATAAAATCCATACATTATGTAGTAAGGTTCATTTGTAGATCCAAACAGGTTTATACAGTATATTCAGAAATATATATGTTAAATAAAAAAAATAGAGATCTTATTAAGAAACTTGGATTTATTACTACATCAAGGGTTAAAGCAAAAATATTTAGTTTGACTGAATATTTTTTCTAGCCAGCCCATATATTCCCTAAATATTTGTCCACACACATAACAACAGACAGGTTTCTGTTCATGTGTCTGTTTGAATCAAACTTTTGGCAAAATCGTTTTCCACAGTGACCACAGCAGAAAGGTGTCCAGTGTTTCCCCTAGAAACTTTGTCATGGGGGGTGGGTGCTGTTTATTTTTTGATCAGTTACAAAACATTTCGTTCCACTTAGCTGTACATAAATATCACATAACACAACTTTATACTAGCAGCCAAATTCTGTCTCGCTTATCCTTTCTCGTATTTATCCATTTTTCTCTCTTTTTATGTTTGTCTTTATCATGCATGTTTAAATGATAATGGCCTTTACTTGTAAAGCACTTTCCACTACAATCAGTGAGTTTATATACATTTATTTACACTATAATCAGTCCATTAATACAACCATTTACACAAGGTTATATTTTAAAAGTAACCTGTCTGTCTTCCTTCCTACTTCTTGCTTGAATGAAAATCTCTTTAAAACCTAGATCTGCCATAATTTAAAATATTTTTTAACATAACTTTATAAAATGTTAATTTTATTACATTTGGGATCTGCTTCTGTTTCCATTCATGGGGTCTATCTAGCAACAAAAAAGGGTTTTACCACAATAACGCAGGAAGGTGGATTTTTGTTTCCAGCAGGTAGACTTTTGATTATGTGAGACAAAGCAAATGGTATTTTTGTAGGACATCTGAAAATGACCATTGACCCATCAATTTGTTGAGAACGTGCTATATGAAGCTTTAATGTTTATAATAATAGAGTTTAAACTTCCGTCATCATTCTCATTTGTATTAGGCAAACGTATATTGAAGTAATCAGGGCACCATTTAAAATCAAACAAATGGATCCTTTTCTGTTCAGGATGTGTAGCATACCGAGCCATCAGTGAGTTGAAACATCTACCTCATAATTAGGAATATGTTTAACATAATGTACATTTAACACAGTTTATGTTCAGTGTGGTGAAATTATGTTTTCTAATAAGGAAAGGTTGTTTTGTTATTTGAAAATTTATTATTGAGCAGTATGCACTGGCTGACCCGGCCAGCAGAGGGCGCATTCACTACACTGTGTGTTCTCAGTCATTCAGAGAATGAGGACACATATGAATGTGATGCTGATATATGTGTGTATTTGGGGTATTGTTGTTTAGCCAACATAATGTACCGAAAGCAGTTAGCTCATGGTTAGTGTGGGCTGCTAGCTACCTTGGGTGAGCGCTGGGCTGGGGGAGTAAACAATGAGTCTGCACTGCGCCAGAGTAGTTTGTCAATCTGAGTAATGAATTTAAAATAGGAAATGATTGATTTGATTAATGGTAATTTGATTAAGTTGACAATGTTTGTTAAATATGATTGGTTGACCGTATTTGACAAAATTTGAAATATAATGTATAATGAAACTGATCTGGAGTAGATGCTAAGGACATGATTTATTGTTTATATGTTGGTGCAGAAGTTCATGATTTTCACTGTGTGTTCTCAGTCATTCAGAGAACAAGGACACATATGATTGTGAAGCTGATATATGTGTGTGGTGAACTGTGATGATAAAAAGGATGATAAAAAGAAAAATTTTGGCTCTTTGTAGAATAAAATAAAGCCGACTTTCAAATTAAATGTGTGGTGGACAGCTTCACTCTGTACCACGCTACAGATGCATTTATCCCGCCGTCTCTCGCGCTTCTAACAAGCTATACTAATTCTGTCAGGGATAATTCATGAGAATTTATTTATTTCTCTTTAATACGCCCCCCATGCTCCCTCATCAGAACAGCCTCCGCCGACGTCTTCACGGTCAGGAGACGCTCAGTGCTCCCAACTCCTTGGGAGTTTTTAGTAAAGCCAGCCTCAAAGATTGAGTCCCTTTACAAAATGCAGATACGTTTTTTAAGGCAGGTAAAAAAAATATGTCACGACTCTGAGCGGTCTCTCACCAGGCGGCAGTGTGAATTTACCTGGGTGCGAACCCAAGTGACTGAGGTCAAAGTAAAGGAACGGCAACTCAGCTTAGGAGAAACATTAGAAGTGGCTGCACATTTGGTTGTACTGTGTAGCGCACTAACGCTGCAAATATTTTACCCTTGATAGTTGAGCGCACTTATTGGCTACATTTCCCACAGCAGGCAGTCACCGCAAACCTGTCAGTCCGTGGCACAGAGAGGCTGTGATGCCACGAGACTTCTTCCCACCGAGCATTTTAGTGTGACGTTGCATTCTCACTCATAAAATTGAACTAATCGCCTACTTGTCCACGGACTCATGGTGTCCTCCTTATAATGTGGTAGCCTATAGACAGAAATAGCACAGGATGCAATATGGCACTATTTATAAAGGCTAATAATTTTTTTATAAAATTATCCCTGAACACGTACAGACTTTAATAATTTACTACATGCTGTGACCGTCTTGGGGGCCCGGGGCGCCCCCATTGTTAAATGGTAGGGGAAACACTGGTGTCTGTCTTGTGTGGATTCTCATGTGTCTGTTTAAAGTTGCTTTATGGCAAAATGGCTGTCCACATAGGTCACAACAGACAGGCTTCTGTCCTTTGTTTATTCTTATGTGTGTGTTTAAATTAGACTTTTGGCTAAATCTTTTTCCACATACATCACAACAGAAAGGCTTTTGTCCTGTGTGGATTTTCATGTGTCTGTTTAAAGTTGCTTTATGGCAAAATGTTTGTCCACATAGATCACAACAGAAAGGCTTCTCTCCTGTGTGAATTCTCATGTGTCTGTTCAAAGTTCCATTTTCGCCAAATCTTTGTCCACATAGATCACAATAGAAAGGTTTCTGTCCTGTATGGATTCGCATGTGTCTGTTTAAAGTTGGTTTATGGCTAAATCTTTGTCCACATAGATCACAACAAAAAGGCTTCTCTCCTGTGTGTATTCTCATGTGTCTAGTTAAATTTGATTTCCAGTTAAATCTTTGTCCACATGTATCACAACAGAAAGGCATCTGTCCAGTGTGGATTCTGATGTGTTTGTTTAAAGTTGGTTTATGGCTAAATCTTTGTCCGCATAGATCACAACAGAAAGGCTTCTGTCCTGTATGGATTCTCATGTGTCTATTTAAAGTTCCTTTTTCGCTAAATCCTTGACCACATAGATCACAACAGAAAGGCTTCTGTCCTGTATGGATTCTCATGTGTGTATTTAAAGCGTATTTCCCAATAAATGTTTTGCCACAATCTTCACAGCCAAGCTTCACTCCTCTATGGACTTTCCTTCGTGACTTCACAGTTTTCTTCTCTGAAGAACATTTCTTATATCCAGAGTCTGACAAGTGTTTCAGCCCAGAGAGAGGGTTCTCTACATCACTGTCCTCTTCATCCTTCTCGGTGTCTTCAGTCTCTAAAGAAATTGAAGCATCTCCATGATCTTGTATCCTGATGGATTCTTCTCCATCATTCTCTTCTGTAAGCTCTCTGTCTTTTATTTGGTCTGGATAAAGCTGCGAGAGAACTTGCTCTCCTGGCAGACTGATGTAGACTCCCTTTTGTTCCTCCTTAATGTGGGGGGGCTGTGGGTCATGCAGGTCGGCTTGAGGTCTGTGGTCTAAAGAAGCTTCCTTTACAATCAGCTTAATATCTGCAGGAAACAATGAAACATTATGCACATCAGAAAGTAGGTTGATCTCAGCCTGAAATTAGA
This sequence comes from Fundulus heteroclitus, assembly GCF_011125445.2. Lineage (NCBI taxonomy): Eukaryota > Metazoa > Chordata > Actinopteri > Cyprinodontiformes > Fundulidae > Fundulus > Fundulus heteroclitus. Next base: position 5,932,004 of record NC_046384.1, read on the forward strand.
CAAATTGTAATAAAGATATGTTTAGCTAATATAGTTAGATTTATTTATTGGATTTCACTACTACTTTTCTTATTAATCTAAACTGAGGCACATTTTAATAAAGAAATGTAGGTAATTTAGTTAAATAATTATTTGATTTAACGGCTATAACTCCTTATGTCTTGTATGTTTACAGTTCCTTACAAAAGCATTCACCTCTTTTGCCATTTTTCCTGTTCTGTTGTCTCACAACCTACCAAGTAAAATGGATGTTTGGATGATTGAGTTTGCACCATTTCATTTAAAGCTACGGTCTGAACTGGAAGTATCCCCAAGTCCCTTGTTGAATAACTGCATGCGCATTACCTTGCTCTTTCGCTTTTCAAGGGGATTGTGTGAAAAAGAATCTCCCAAATCCACTCTGGTCTTACTACTTTCTTCCACGTCCTTCCTCTTCTTTTCATAAACTTGTATGTGATTTACTTTTTGTGACTGTCAGTCATGTTCAAAGTATACAGTGAGAGCAGCAAAGCTATAATGGACATCCAACACTAAAGCTAACAGCTAGGCTAACCGGATACAGGAAAACTAGAAGTGCGCATGCGCAGCCAGCAAGCAGAAACTCAGAAGGAACGAGCATTGACACTGGCGTTATGTGAGCGAGTCAGAATGATTAGCATGTGGAACAACCAATAGATGAGGCGATACCCCCGGAACTTGAGGGACAGAGTAGGATTACCGCAAGAACACAACTGATAAATCCCTGCTCTTTGGTGCGAATTGGTTAGAGTTTTTTCCAGGCCTGCTGCTCCTACAGAGATAAAAATTTTTAAACCTCCTTTTCTGAATACATAATGTATTTACTACTTTCAGGATGGAAGGACCATTTTAACCAGTATTAAAAAACGTGTTTCTGAATAGGATTACCAACTATAGCTTTAATTGGTTTCAGATGTATTTATAGTCAGACCTATTGAAGGTTCTAAAGCGTTTCTATGGTTTAGAAAGATTTGCAAGACTGCATATGTAACCCAGAAACAATAAATTCACAGCATCCACAGTCAACATCATAGAGCAATATAATTTTTTCTTGTTAAATATTACATATCAGCAAAAATATTTAACCTCTAGAGATGATAGTATGAACAGCAAGATACAAATGAATGTCAAAAATTAGACACTTGAACACAAAATTTTATTTATGGTTTATTTTGAATGTTTTTTACTTAATGAGTTTCATGGTAGTTTTAAAGCTTGACTGAGCTAACAGGCATACCTCCCGCTAGCTTCTTCGACACCATGCCATGCTGATGTAATTCCAGCGTGTTCTTACTATTATAGCAAACTTGATTTCCATTAGGATTTTTTTTTTTACATTGATGGGATAATGATGATTGTGTTTTCTGGTCCACTCATGACGTCCAAAAGAGATGTGAAAAGTATTTTAAAATTAGCGGCGAATGTCTGCTAGCCTAATGCTATTAGCTTCCCGGATAACATATAGTGTAACTATGGTTCGTTTTAAACATAAGGTTTGTTTTGTTTCGGAAGTTCATTTTATTTTTATTTCTGTTAATAAATTCTTGAACTTGTAGAGAAGTTATCACTCATTTATTCTATATATGTGCAGAGTTTGTTAATAAAAGGTCGCCAGTCCTCGAATCATTCCTTTCAACAATTGTCCTGATATCAGCTGTTTGGGCTGATATTCACCGGACAATACCTAACAGACAGTCAGGGGCGGTTCTAGACAGGGGCCAACAGGGGCCCATGCCCCTGTAGAAATGGCCCTGGCCCCTGTTATGGCCCCTGTACTAAAAGCATGATGTTAAATAAACTTCTCATAATTATTTATTTGCAATGGCAAAGAAACCATAACTGATTGGTCACTTTGACCAATATTATTTTTTACCTATACAGCTTTACTCTAAAAATAATTTAAAACTTAAGATGTTTCACGTTTAGCTTTAGCCGTATTGAGCAGGGGGCAAAGTTTTCAACTGCTAGATCAGGGGTCTGAAACCTGCAGTTCCAGAGCCACAAGTGGCTCACTTAATATTATTACACAGTTAAATATTGCCATTTTATTGTTTTAATTTTTTTTTGTTCTGTGCCCCTGTGAAAAAACACTGGCCCCCACTTTGGCCCCCCTGGTAAATTTGGTCTAGAACCGCCACTGCAGACAGTTATTTATCAAACATCAAATAACTTAAACAGTGTGTAATAGCACAACAGAGGTTAATAAAACTGTTACATTTTAGCCCTGTGACTGGAGACCTGTGCAGGATGTACCTTGTCTCTGCCTTTCGCCCAGTGACTGCTGGAGAAAGTCACCCCTTCCAGGTGTTTTTGTGTTGGAGTAAAATGAGTCCAGACAGGAGGGTTTTTTCTAACTGTGTTTCTTGTGCGAGTTTCTTCTGCTGTGTCACGTTAAAAAATAACTTTGACAAACTACCTAAAAATTTCTCTGAGAATTACCTCTGTGGCCTCACCCAGTTAGAAACCATTCTCTGCAGTTTCTTCTTATTATTATTGTTTTTATTATTATTGTTATTACGTAGTTTCCCAGGTGCGCAGCTGCTCATGACATGGAATGCTGCTGCATAATGATTGACAGCCGGTGCAGCTCTCGCTGACGATGACTGCAGCTCTGTGTTCTTTGTTTCAGAGAAGTGGAAGAAGAACAGTGGATTTTTATTGTATTTTTTACTTTTTCCAAATCTGATCAATTCAAATGCATCTGAAAGTCTGAAACTTTTGCACTAGAATAATTACCTGATTAACACACAGCTGGAATCACTTATCCACCTCGTTCAATGCCTGTGCCTCTGATTATTATCTTTTTGGTAAAATTAGATGCATGCAGTGTGGATCAGGGGACGTATATCAAAAATCCTACATTATTTCATAGAGTAATGTAAACGTGTTGCATTTCAATTATATTTACAGTGAGACCCCCCCATTAGACCACCACCACGGCAAACAAACATTTCTAAAGGAAGCTCTGTGAGCAGTGTATTACTAAACTTTTAGAAACTGGAAATAATTTCTATTTCTATAATTAAATAAATAAATACAATTTTATTTATATAGCACTTGTCAACAATCCATATGGTGCACAAAGTGCTTTACAAGCTAAAACACTAACAAAAAGATGCAGGGACGAAATTGGATAAAATATTAAAATGCATAGGAAAATAACAGGATAAGATAAAAAAAACACTTGCATTATAGCACAATTCAAAACAGTTTTAAGAGCTATATAGAAAAAAGAAACCACAAAATAAACAAAACGTTATCCACAGTTAAACAGCTAGGAATGAAATGCCTGTCTGAACAGATGTGTGTTTGAGCTGTGATTTTAAAGCTCAGTAATTGATCGTAGCTCTGGTAGTAAAGCGTTCCACAACTTAGGAGCAAAAATAGCAAAAGACCGATCACCCCATCTTTTGCACCTAATCCTGGGAACATGCAGGGTTATAAATTCTACAGTTTTAATTGTTGAAAAATTGTTTTCATACTGCAAATAAAGTATTCAAGTCACCTTCCACTTGCACCCATTATGCCCACCCCTGGTCACGCCTTTACTTTCTTAAAAAAAAAAAAAACTTCACTGCCCAAGTGGGTAGTGTGTGTGTGTGTGAGTGGTGGGGGGGGGGGGCTGTTTTTTCTGACTGGAAGCCAATGAATCCAGTGAATTTTGGCCTTTAGCTGCAACACAGGACACACAAAAACAAAGTAAATAAATCCTTACTGTTGATAGGATCAGCAGTTAATGGAAACCTGGCATCAGTCTCCTCCTTCACAAGGAGCTGCTCTCCTTCCTGATGGACCCCAGGTTCCTCCTGTTCCTCCTTTATGTGGAGGAGCTCTGACTCCTGCTGCTCCTCCTCAGGACTCTGTTCTTCAGGAGCCTCTACTTTAATTTCTGCAGCCAACACTGAAACACATTACATGCATTATGAACAACTAGATCTTTACAATGTTACAACGATGGTAAAGTGCCTTGTGATGACATACCTTGTTAATTGGCACTACATTAATTAAATTTAAATGACACACAAACTCAACACATCCTTACTGTTGATAGGAGCAGCAGTCAATGGAAACCTGGTATCAGTCTCCTCCTTCACAAGGAGCTGCTCTCCTTCCTGATGGACCCCGGGTTCCTCCTTTATGTGGAGGGGCTCTGACTCCTGCTGCTCCCCCTCAGGACTCTGTTCTTCAGGAGCCTCTTCTTTAACATCTGCAGCCAAAACTGAAACACATTACATGCATTATAAACAACGTTACAACAATGGTAAAGATTCAACTTGGAGAAAAAGATTTGATCAGCAATGTACAGAATACTGAACCTTAACCTAAAAATTATCACTGGTATCTTTAGTGTAATTCTGTTGTGGAAATTCAATGCAATGATTCTGTTAAAATATTTAGTAACTGCTAAATTTTGCATCTGTTATATCTATTTAAAAACATTAGTAGTTTTTTTATCATTAGTAGCCAGTAAAGTTATTAGAGCCATCATGGAAGGTCCAAAAAGTCCCTTGGACAAGTTTTCTGGTGCGTCTCCAAAACTGGGAATTTTATGGGCAAGTGATGAGAAGAAACCCAGAAAAGGTCCTGCTGTAGTTTGTTACAACCATGTAGGAAATGCCTCCAAAATGTCAACAGAGAAGACTGAAACTGATCCAACTGCCAAAAGCTTCATGTTTAGCACCAACACTGTTCTTCAGGATGACCACTCCATCCTCATATTATTGTAGCCGTGGCAACAGTGGCCAGGTACAAGCATTAAAAATACCAGCCGCCATGTTTTGTTTTTTTTCTACGACTTTCAGACAAGAGGTTATTAGGGGTGAAAATATATCAGTGTTTCAGAATTAAAAGGACAATAAAAGAATGTGAGAAAATAAACATGTTTTAATATATTTGGGTGTAATATAGAACAAAAACAAAAATCACAAACAAATGAAAAATCCCTTGTAATACATACACAAGATAAAATAAAGAGTTCAAGAAAACCGAGGATTGAAAATCAGTGGTTTAAATAAAAAACACGCGTTAAAGGAAATAAATAAAATATGATATATATGTATATTAAAAGAAAGCTACATTTTGGCCCAGTATTATATTTATTTTATTTACTCATTTATTTATTCTGTGTGTATTTTGAATTATGGCAGGATTGGTCCTCCATAGACATACAGCCAGAGCAAAACACACAACCCTCTTTCTGGACAAGATAAACCAAAAAGCGTTCTGTGGCGGAACTTTCCCAGGTAGACAGACAAGAACAACTTGATGCTGAATGTTGCTATATGCTAAGCTAGCATTAGTACCTCCTATGCAACATCCAAAGCTAACATTAGCATCTCCATGCTACATGCTAGCTTAGCACGTAGCATCTCCTATGCAGTGCTGCAGGTTTAGCCAGTTTTCTGGGGAAAACCTGCAACGAGTTCTGATGAAGAGGAGGAATCCATCAGCTGCTGAAAACGGCTGCTAAACTTTAGCTCCATCCACACAGTTAGCATGAAGAAGGAAATCTCCAAACCTGATGGGTGCAGCAGAACTCTGGGCTGGAAAACATCCCCCATCATTGGTGTCTCCTCTGCTGCGTCCTGCCGCTCTTTGAGCTCCTGCTTCCCTCCAGTTTCTCCGCTGTGCCTCCAGCTGCTGGACTTCTTTCCAGACTTCATCACCTGCAGCAGCAGCTGCTCTCTTTCAGATTCACTCCCGCTTCTGGTCTCACAGCAAAACAACAAAGAACCCACAGGGATCTCTTCTACTTCTTGTTGTTTATTGAATTTTTCTACCTAAATGCTGCATTACCGCCACCAACTGGTATGGAGTGTGAAAGAAAATGACTACTTCTAATTTCATACTAAAACAACCCAAATGAACAAAATAAAACAAATCAACACAATCAACACAGCAAACATAAGACTTAGAACCTCTCAGTCGTATTGATTATTCTAAGATGATAAAAAATGATTACATAGCCCTTATGTTTTGAGGTCTAAGCTTTGTGCAGAAAATTACCAACCCATTAATACATGTATTAAAGCTGATATGGAGAGATCGTCTCTTTCATAGTTGGATTTAGGTAACAGGATCATGGCGATAAAGCTGGGCGTTTTTGACCCGTGGGGCACAATGGGTTCTTAAATCTGACTGAGGGGCCGAGCCAGGAGCAGATGTATGCGGTATTTGTGTTAACTACTAAAATTAACATGTAAAAGCCATTGCATAAAAGCTAATGGCTTTAACGGGTAGTAAATCATAAATATGCAAGGCTTATTGTGCAAAATATTTTCTAAATGTGTGTTTTTCCCACAACATAATGAAATCACGTTCACTTTCAGTTGGAACAGCGTTGCTGGTCTCCCTTTTTTTGCCAGTGCAAGTCTGTTGTGGCAAATCTCAGGATAGAGCTCAGGTGTTGGTCAGTTCACTTGGATCTGTGATGGGCTTTGTTCAAGTTCATGATGCCGAACCTCTGCTCACAGACGTCGTTTGAGCCAATCTGCTTTATTTTGTCACATTTTGGGCAGCCTTCATGTTACATGAATCTGAACCAGCACCCATCCAGTCCGGTTCTGCTTCTTGACACAATAAACACGTTTTTGGTCGGATTGGAAATGTCCAACATATTTTTATCAATTTCAAATAAACAATGATGCTTTGATTTGGTTGTTTCTTTCTCTGCATTTATAAGCTAACACTTCTGGTTAAGATCTCACTATCAGCTAATTAAGTCGCATATTAAGCCACAACTTTCTGCCTCTTTTCTTTTTTTATTCCTCTTGGCAGTTATCCTATTAACCTGCAGGTAACATATTTAATAAAAGATGAACAGTCAGTATTACCCTGACGAGAGACAAATACATCTGGGAATATTCTCATATAATGTTTTTAAACTTGACTTAAAGAAGTTCAGACTTAATACAGTGAACTTGTCAGCCTTGATTACACCAACAGAGAGACTAATAATACACCTAGTAGTTCAGAAAAAATATGAAACTAATAAACTGAAACCTTTCAGTAAAAATAGAAATCTTAGCTAATGATCATGAGTTGTAAACAAAGCTGAGTAGAAAAATAGGCTCAGAATAGACGTGTATTTTCCAGGTAGAAACATGATCACATATTTACTGCCTTTGAACAGATTCTCTGCCTCCACATTTGAGATAATTACAGATTTTTTCCTGAAAATTTTTCATTACACATCCTGAAATAGCATGGATTCTTTGAAGAATATGTAGCATTTTTAAAAAAAAAATTTATTTATGAATTGAAACTAATTCGGTTTGACATCACTTGGTTAAAGCCTTTATTCGGAATAGGTGTTAGCTATATGTTACAACAGAACTATGTTGACCATAGTAAGACTTTTTTTAAACAAAGAATGATGGAAAAAGTCATTTATAAGCTGAGAGGAGCATTAACGTTTAAACATTTGGGTTCAAATTGAACTACAACATTTCATGCACCACAAATCTATTCATTGCTATTAACCAGCGCTACTTTTTTCATCTTTAGAATTTGCTATTTCATTATGTTGTGGGGTGACCTCATGGTTTAATTTTAATATGATGAACAACGACAAGCAATCAGCTGTTTGGCTAACTATATGTTAAAGTTAATCTTGAGCTCGTGTAACTCTGCTATAAAAGCTAAAGGACAGAAACGTTTTTCTTTTAGACAGTTTAAGTGCTTTTGGTCCCCATTATAACATTCATCTTTTCTTGCTTCAAAATACCATATATTTTTATTTAATGTTTTAAAGGTTTTATTTGGTTGTATCATGTAACCTAAATAGGGGTAGTATACAACCACAACTCATTTGATCATGTTACAAGCAGAAACTGTATATTTTTAGACTTTTGTGTAGGAGATACAAACTAGATCTACGTGAGCTAAATCCTCTAATCCAATTTATATTTATATTTCACCGATTAAAGGTTTTATTTGGTTGTTTCATCTAATATAAATAGGGGTAGTATACAACTATAACTCCTTCGACTACAAAATGTGTCTCGTAGAGGCTTGTTTAGAAACTTAAATATAATGCAGGCCCTTGCAAAAGTATTAACATGGAACTTTTTCTCACTTGACCATGTTACAACTACAAACTGTTGAATTGGGATTTTATGTGACAGATGAACACAAACCAGCACATCAGTGCGCTGTTGGCTTTGGTTTCAAGTCCCTGGGGCGTCTCTAAGACGTTCAGAATTCTCCCAGCCAGAAATAAAAGAGGCGCAGTAAAGATTAGTTTATTTTTTATTCTATTTATATAAAGAAGACAAACTCATTGTCAAATATTTTGCTTATTTAAATTTTGAAGGGATTCACACCTGGGGGAAAGGTGAAGACATTCACTGAAGCACACCCAGGTATAGACATTCTTATGACTATTTTTTTAGAGGGAACACTGTGGTTGAAATGTGTGTGACAACTAAGGCAGGGGTTAAGACAAAAGCATTGGAAACCCTTCAACGGACCTGTCAGCAACAGAAACAAAGATGAGTTTGGCACACACCTTCTGCATTTCACTTCAGATTTTCTTTTACACAATTAAAAACAAAATACCTATTAGAAAACACATTGATGGATGTGTAAAGGTGAAAACTTTTAAAGATGCAACTTTAAGATATAATTAGCTTCATAAAACATAACGTACTTGAGACGAAATAGGAAAGGCCGTTAAGAAAATTACATCACATAAATATTCATTTATGTGTTGGAAGCATAGAGCAAGTTAATACATAATATGACAACAATCAAGTTTGACAACGTATGATTATTGCTTTTTTTTTTTTTTTTTCCCAGTGTCCTGTCTAGCAATGTGGCAATAAAAATTGATATCTTAATGCCAAATAGAGCTCGACAGATTTTACTTTCACAAGTGGAGCAAACAGCTTTCGCCATAATGCTCCGCTTGATTTGTGCGTGTAAATAGCTTTATTGTGATTCCTGCAGGGAGAATTTCAAATTATATGGACACTACAATGGGAAAGTAGGAGAGTAAAAGAAAAACAAGAAGAGAAAAGAAAAATGAAAAAGAAAAAAAAGAGAAAGAAGAGGTGAAAGAAAGAAGAGATAAAAGGAAGAGAATGATAAAACTTCCTCTGTCTGCTCCATCACCTGGAAAGAGACACAAAAAGAACAGCACAACCAACAGACATAAAGCAACAGATACAATCGTGTAACACCGTGATACCATTGCTAAATCATATGTATTATTATTTAAGCTGACATGTGTAATGTGATACCTAAAAAAAAAGGTAAAAGAAAGTAAATAAATTATAGCCTTTCTGTATATAAGTGAACATTTAATACCTGGGACCCAGCACCTGTGGGAGATTGTGAGAGTGCACTAGTTTAGGTGAAAATTATCCAGAAGTAAATGGCTTGATAGTGATTGTGGAGAACCGAAGACCCACCTTCCCCGAGCACAGAGGCAGGGGTCAGGGGACCCATAACCCCGGACTCCCAAAGGGGCCCCCAAAGCAGTGCGCCCGAGAGGGGCCTTCACAGGAAATGTACAACCCCCCCCTGAGGAAAGAGGAGAGACGACCCCGAGGAAATCCCCCAGCCACCGCAATGCCGACGCCCCCAAGAGCCGCGGGGACGAGCCCATGGGCTCCGCCGGCAGCCGGCCCCGCTGAAGTGGTCCTGGCCATGGGCCCTGGGGGCCAGAGGCCCCAGGGGCGCCCCGCCCCCGCGGCAGGGGCCCCGGCCGCCCCCCGGGGGGCCAGGCCCCGCGAAGCCACCGCCGGGAATGGGCCGGCGCCCACCCGGGAACCCGCCCCAAACCCGAGGACCGTCAACGCGCCAGAGGGTCAAGGCGCCCGCCAACGCTGCGGAGGAGGGCAGGACGTGGGGGGATGGGCTCCGCACCTAGTGGAGACTTGAGATGATCTTGGGAGAGGGAGCGGACCGAACCCAAACCTGGAGAAAAAAAAAAACACTCATTCACACCATCCCTCCCTTGTGCCCCACTCGCCACACACAGACACCAAAAAAAAAAATAAATAAATAAATAAAATAAATAAATAAAATAAAAAATAAATTAAAAAAAAGGACGCTTTACACACATTCTCACATAGCATTCACATCCAAAAAACCCAAGTGGGGGGGGGGGGGGGGGTCACCACAATTCAACAATACGACTGCCTGTGCCCGACCCCCCCGGCCCCGCCCCCGGACCAGGCGCCCCCCGGACCAGGCCCCCCAAAGAGGGGGGGCCGACACGACCCGTACGGGCCATCCGACCAGAGCCCCCCATCACCCACTATATACCTAATAAACCCCCTCCCACCCCGACCTTACCCTAGCCACCCCTGCCCCCCATCCCTTCCTGGGGAGAGCAGAGGCGTCAGGCCCAGATCCGGTAAGCCGCCGGCCAGCCGCAACAGCCCCCCGCCAAGACCCCGTACCCAGTGGCCCGCACCTCCTCCAGGCCCCAGACTCCGTGCCGCGATCGGAGATCGGGGGTGTGCAAAAGACCCCCGATCCTCCCTACGCCCGCTCAGATGTTGTGTTGTTGCATGTTGTTCTCAGGTGTGTTTAAAACTGGGAGCACCGAAGAGGGTGCACGGCACAGCCCACCCCCCCTCCGGAAGGGAGCTGGTGCCAGCGCCCCCCCTCCAAGCAACTACCCAGAAGAACCCTCAATGTCTAAATGCGAGAGGGGGTGAAGGGAGCCGCCCGGGGCGAGGCTCACACAACATAAGCCCCCCCCAGACGTCTTCCCCCCACCCCACCCATATCGTGGCCTACATGGATGTGCGTTGTGAAAATGTTTGGAGTGAAAGTGTCTAAAATGCATGATAAAATTGGGGAGAGGGACGTCACCAAAAGGTGGCAACCTCCAGTAACGCCCTCTCCCCAAGGACCTACATGTGTGGCGGCGTGATGGAGCAGGCAGAGGGAGGAGTCCGGGGATGGGGAGCAAAGGACTGGGGAGCCAACCCAGGGAGCCAGCTCCCCTACTGACTCCAATAGGCACCCCCGCTCCCCGAAAGCCCCACCCGGAGAAAGGGGCCGCAGGGCCCGCCAGCCAACCACCCACCAGGACCAACACCTCTACCTCCCCCAGCCCACCCCCCATGCCTACTGTATTTACCCCCCCCCAAAAAAAAGATTATTAATAATAATAATAATAATAATAATAATAATAATAATATATAATTAAATAAATAAATTAATAAGATGGGGGACCCTGGCCAGCCAGCCCGCACGAGCCATCCCAAACCCCACCCCCCAGGTGAGACCCGCACCGGGAGACTACACGGACCAGGACCGGGACAGGGGGCCGGACACAAGCCCACCAGAACGTCCACCAACCCCCCCCCCCCCCCCCCCCACACCACCCGTAGATTTAAACCCTCCCCAACACTAACATTCAAACATCTCACCATACATTCGACACTAGACATCCAGGCTGGGTAAGTCACTACTCCCCCTCCCTCCCCTCCCCCCACTAGCAGAATGCCAACCCAAAGAAGGGGAAGAGCATCTGCCCTGAGATGTTAATGACCATGCCCCCCTACCAGCTCAACAGGCCCTGAGGACCCCCAGCGCACCAGAGGCCCCGTGCAGGGGCGGACACCCGGGCGCACGCCGGCCCAGACCCCAAGCGGCACACCCCCCGGAACCGGAACCCCCGAGGCCCCGCCGGGGCCCCCGCCCGAGGGCGGCGCGCCCCAGGGACCCCAGGCCCCCAGACCCACCCAGGACCCACCCAGCGACAGCACAGCTACCAGGTCAGTAACCCACGTCCGTCCCCGCGTAGCTCCCCAAGAGCGCCGCAAGCGGTGCTGTGGGCCACCCGTAGGCCTCCCAAGCTCCTCCCATATGGGGGCAACAGACCCTGGAGTCAGACCCACCAAGCGCCCCACTCCAAGTGCCCCCAGAGTCCCAGGAACCCCTCCACCCAGCCACTGCGCCCTGCAGGAAGCAACCCACCGCCCCCCATTCCACTAAGTGATAGTGCTAATCAAAGGAGCCCAAAGAGATCGAACAGATGTGGATGCAGATGCTGTCTCAAGATTAATATGATCCAACAAAAGATCTCTATATTGATTGATACTGAGATTCTCCTTACTTTTCCAATTCATGAGGATAGTTTTCTTTGCGATACATAGTGCAGTGAAAACCATGTAAACTATTTTATTCCCCAGAGGGCTTTCCTCAAAATTACCAAGCAAGCAAACTGATGGGGAAGGTGTAATTTTACAGCTCAAGCACTTTGATAAGTCCTTACATATCTGTGTCCAGAACCTCTGGACTGGTGTGCATAACCATAACGCATGAATATAATTATCAGGATGATTGCCTATGCAGTGTGGATGATTGCCTATGCAGTGTGGACGTATGATTATTGCTAATTGAAGCAACAAAGTGTAAAACAGAGGGGCCGTTTAAGCTTTGAAAGAAAATGAGTAATAAAAATGAGAATATAAATGAATAAACAATAAATATGAACAACAAAAACTTATGGGTGAAAATGTTGAAGTGGCCATTACATCAACAGTTAATAAGATAAATTAATTAATGAATTTTTCAATAAGCAGATTAAACACTGAAACTTTGCACTACCTGCTGATGCGAAGGAGAAATTGCAAACTCTGCATTTACTGGATATCTTGAAGTAAGTAGAGGCGCAAATAAGAAGCAAATAATTAGGATGGTGCTAAGATCTGCCTCTCCGGCAGACATCAATAAAATGGCACAAAGGTTAAAGGTTTAAATGGATAAAACTGCAAAATTAGCATAATGACTTTTTTTACTAACTAACAATGGTGAATTAAGGAATAAAGCAACAGTGAGATTGTTTTGGAATCACACGTGGTTACCTACAAGATTAAAGGAGATTTAATATCACAATAGTTACCCTTTTAACCAGATGTAAAAACATCCTGATGGACGAATACACATATTATTGAGTTTTTATTTGCCTAGGGGTCTTTTAGACCAGGATCCTTTAAATATTTTCCTCTTACCTACATCAATGAAAGGAAATAATAGTTGCACATTTTGGATCTGGTCAGGATAGTAGAGCAACTCCTGGACACAAAAAAATTAAAGGATAACAGCTTGAAGATGATATAAATTAATGAAGGCTGACTGAGGAACATTAAAGCTGCAAAGGCACCCAACACTGGATCTCCTGCAGTACAAAGAACATCCAATTACAGAGGTCTAGACAAATACGGACACAGAAATGCGTTCATACAACAAATTCCTTTAATCCACAGATTAAAATGCAGTTACTAAAGCTAAACAGAGAATTAAAAGAGGAACAAAATTAATGCTGATGATTTAACCACAGGTGGTCAATATATAAGGGGTTTGAAGGAACTACACTTTTTGATCAATATTCACGGTAGACAGCGATTGATAATGACATGAAAATATGCAAAAAAAAAATTCTACACTTTTTTTCTGTTTTCGAACAGAAAACAAAGCCTTGTGTTTGCCAACAATCTTCACGGAGCAGCTTATTGGAGGAAATGCAAAATTAAACGCTCATTGCCCGAGCCAGAGCTGAACACACATTGCCATCCAGCTGAATCTGCTACAAGCAGGGGAACAAGAAGAGTACTGATGAAAACTGGGCAGAAGAAGCCAGAGAAGTTATCCTGATATGGAAGAGAGTTGCCTGACCCGACCACTTATGCACAATTTGTGGCTCAGAGGACATTCAGAGCCATGAGCTCTGAATGGCCTGAAGGCTTTCTTTACTTGCTGTTCTTGACATACCGACTCTTTTCATATTGTGTTACTGCTTTTTCAACTGCTCTGTTCCACTGACTTACATGATCCTGTTTGATTTTCTGTGTTGTGACATCTATACTGTGACGTTGCATTATGGTTTTATGATAAAGAATGGAAACTGTCTGCTACGGACCCACACACCAAGACCTACAGTTGATGCAATCTTTTTGCTTTGATATAAGGAGAACCAGGATCTGATTAGAACCAAAGGTCCTTAAAATACTTAGTAATGATAATTTTCAGATTTCAGACGGAGTTTTCTGGCTCAGATTGACTGAAAGCGAGATTTCCCTGGGGGTCTCATCAGTTTTTACCATCTCTTAGAGGGGATGGAGTTTTCTGGTGGGGACAGGCCCCGCCCGCCCTGTGATACCCCCTACTAGTACTCTTGGATTTTTAAGGCATGGAAGTGATGAATGTTTGTCCATGGAATGGAGAGTTGAGGACCAAGTAAGTGGTTTTTCAGGGTGGGGGAAGAGTAGATGGATTTGATCTTGGTTACCGAACATGCTTAGCTTACCTAGTCTAATGTAAAATTTAAATAATGTGCACGTAGGAGCCTAAAGCAGGCCTTACTCAATTATTTGAATCCTAAATTGTGGCTAAATGCTGGGACTGTGGTCTTGGGTGAAATATTCTGAATTCTGTATTATTCATGCTGATTGGTGGTTAACGTTCCCATTGATGTTTGTCCGGCCTATTTTCTTTTTGGAATTTCTTTTGTTGTGGGGGCGGGGGCTAACGGACATTTGAACTATTTTGTTATGATGTGCTTTGGGGCACATCAATAGGGGGATTGTTAGAGATTATGAGATTACAGAGACTGGACTGTGAGGTTGGTTACCATGGACTCTGGAGGCACAGAGTCTGACATACTTGGATTGGACATAACGACGACTGTTTGGGGAAAAATGTGTCAGTGAGGACACGTCTGCATTGTGGTGTGATCTTCTCCACCAATGTGATGAACAGAACGCTGATATACTGTGAACGCCCCTGAATGGGTGGGCAAATGCTTCCTATTTAATGTCTGTGTGAGGGAACAAACGGGGTTCTCAGGCACCGGTTGCGTTGTTTTATGAGAATCCAGTACTGAAGCTGTAAACATCCCTCTTCCTTTTAGATTAAATGGTAAAAGGTAAAACCTAGTTACGGTTTGAAGAGTATTTTTATTACTACAGAAGTCTACAATAGAAACACCACATTATCAGATAAAAGAACCTGGGGAGACCAAAAACAGGTCTATTATTTAACAAAATCATGCTCGTATGTCCGCTTTGTTTAAGAAGAGAATAAGCAATTGGACCAGTTACTGTTGGAACCAGAAAGTCTATATAAGTTTACACACCTTCATATGTTTTGGTTTGTATAATGAGAGCTTCATCTGTTTGCTACATTTGTCTAACTTGCAATATTTGCAGTTCTTGT
Source organism: Fundulus heteroclitus (assembly GCF_011125445.2). NCBI lineage: Eukaryota > Metazoa > Chordata > Actinopteri > Cyprinodontiformes > Fundulidae > Fundulus > Fundulus heteroclitus. Next base: position 5,947,202 of record NC_046384.1, read on the forward strand.
TCAGAACGCTATAGGTCAGGATTTGACTCGCATCATTTGCGTCACATTATGACATCGGAGTAAAATGCTCTCCGAAATTGGTATAGCAGTCCAAAGCGCCTTCTATTCCCACAAAAGTTTTCTTACTCAGGACCCCATGAAAGGTCAAGGAACAGGAGGTAAGAGCTATAATTAGGTATTTCAAGATGGAGCCAGATGGTTTTAGGTGTGCATTTAAAACATCAACAGATGTCTAAAATCAAATATAATTTTGTCAACGAACCTTTCAGAAGCTTCCATAGACACGGCATCATCATCTGAGCATTCCCAAATGGTTTAAAGGCATAGGGATCTTAATATGAAGAAGGTAATCTTGAATGTTGTGTTAAGAAATGTATTAATGTCATGTACATGTGAAAAAGTGAATAAAAAAAACTTTTACGGGCAAAAGCGTTGCGCTTTAAGGTCTGATCTGCTGATTATAAGTGTGTGTATCTAATAAAAATGTGAAGATAAAATGTAATGCTGATTTTCTTGAAAGATCAGTTTTAACCGACAGTAAAATCCAAGCATTGTGTTAAGGGTTGAACCCAATCCATGAAAAACATAATGATAAAAATCACCAAGTTTGATGTGTTAGACTGGAAACTGGCATATAAGATACTTCCTGTATACCTTTTTATAATCATAGCAGAAACAGAAGGATTTAGAGATTATCATGACCAGCCAAGCTTATGTTTCTTTTTACATAGCATTTGTAAACTTCTGGTTTAAACTTTATGTGAACATTATCTTAACCATTCACATCACTCACCCATCAAGGATAAACATCGATGTTTCTTCAAACTTAAATTCTGAGCTTCGCTATGGGGAACCACTAAAAGTAATCTCAATCAGAAAAAAACATCAGACAACCGTGAATAAATCTCACTACCCAGGGGGTCGGGCCTTGTGATTAGAGCAGCATGCAGCAACTAAGGACACACCTGTACTACAGCTCAGTTTGAACAAATTAAATATAGTGGAAAAAACTATAAACGTTTTAAGAAAAATCTAAAAATAAGCTAGTAGAGAAATGCTGAAAGTCAAGTGAAGACGGTTCCCTTAAAATAACAAAAACTCACAGCAAAGTTCAACTGTGCACTGAGTTACTATTCATAGCAGAGCCATTTTAACTTCAGTATGGATTCTTGTGTGTTTGTTTAAAGAAAATTTCTGGCTAAAACGTTGTCCACATAGATCACAACAGAAAGGCTTCTGTCCTGTATGTATTCTCATGTGTTTGTTTAAAGTTCCTTTCTCGCTAAATCTTTGACCACATAGATCACAACAGAAAGGCTTCTGTCCTGTATGGATCCTCATGTGTGTATTTAAATTAGATTTTCGGCTAAATCTTTGTCCACATACATCACAACAGAAAGGCTTCTGTCCTGTATGGATACTCATGTGTGTGTTTAAACTTGCTTTTCGGCTAAATCTCTGTCCACATAGATCACAACAGAAAGGCTTCTGTCCTGTATGGATACTCATGTGTTTGTTTAGAGTTCCTCTTTCGCTAAATGTTTGTCCACATAGATCACAACAGAAAGGTTTCTGTCCTGTATGGATTCTCATGTGTGTATTTAAATTAGATTTTTGGCTAAACCCTTGTCCACACATATCACAACAGAAAGGCTTCTGTCCTGTATGGATGCTCATATGTCTGTTTAAATGTGATTTGTGGCTAAATCTTTGTCCACATAGATCACAACAGAAAGGTTTCTGTCCTGTATGGATTCTCATGTGTGTGTTTAAATGTGATTTGTGGCTAAATCTTTGTCCACACAAATCACAACAGAAAGGCTTCTGTCCTGTATGGATTCTCATGTGTGTGTTTAAATGTGATTTTTGGCAAAATCTTCGTCCACATAAATCACAACAGAAAGGCTTCTGTCCTGTATGGATTCTTATGTGTGTGTTTAAAGCGTATTTTCCAGTAAATGTTTTGCCACAGTCTTCACAGCTAAGCTTCACTCCTGTCTGGACTTTCCTTTGTGACTCCACATTTTTCTTCTCTGTAGAACATTTCTGATATCCAGAGTCTGACAAGTGTTTCATCTCAGAGAGAGGGTTCTCTACATCATTGTCCTCTTCATTCTTCTCAGCGTCTTCATTCTTTAAAGAAATGGAAGTATCTTCATAATGTTTTATCCTGGTGAATTCTTCTCCATTATTCTCTTCTGGAAGCTCTCGGCCTTCAATTTGGTCTGGATAAAGCTGTGAGAGCAGCGGAGGCTGTTCATCATCCAGACTCTTTATGGGAGGAGCAGAGACTGGAAACCTGATGGCATTAATCACCTCCTTCCCATTGAGCTGCTCTCCTGGCAGACTGATGTAGACTCCCTCCTGTTCCTCCTTTATGTGGGGGGACTTTGGGTCATGCAGGTCGCCAGGAGGTCTGTGGTCTAAAGAAGCTTCTTCTTTAACAATCAGCTTCTGCTGAACATCTGCAGAAAACATTGAAACACATTATGCACATTACAAAGTAGTTTGATCTCAAGCTGAACTGAGACAAATTTTAATAAAGATATGTTTAATTATTTTATTTAACTACTACTTTTGCTTATTGTTTATTTTGCATTGCTTTTCTTATGTCTTGTTTGTTTACTGTAAAGTAATCACACCCTTGGCATTTTTCATGTTTTGTTGCCTCACAAACTGTCAAGTAAAATACATTGTTGAATGACTGAGTTTGCACCATTTTATTCATAGAACATGCAGAACAGCAAAACACAGAATGAAACTTTTTTGTTTAAATTGGCACGTGTATAACATTCGTTATCATTGTCTCATCTTTACCTTGTAAATGGAAGAAGTAAAATTCTAATTGGCTTCAAAACTCAGCCCCATGTATCGGGTATTGGTTTGCCTGATGTTAAAATAATCTGTATCTGCCTTAAAAAACCCTGTATGGGTCGATCTCTAATGCGTTATAAATGTAGGAGACAGATGTTTAACTTTCTGTACATCTACAAGTGTCTTTCTGCTTTTCTGTTGCTTATTTGAAAACATAAAATTGCTTTTGGGTGTTTAAGACACAGTGTCTATCCATTTCTATGGTGATGATCTGATGGCCTGTATATAAAATATTGCTGCATCTCATGCCCTTAGGATAAGCTTAGTCACCCCTTCCACTATGTTCCAACAAAGTGCAAGTGATTTTGTCTGATCGGCTGCAACTGAATCCAGTGAGTTTTTGCCTTTAGCTGCAACACAAGACACAAAAACAAACTAAACAAATCCTTACTGTTGATAGGAGCAGCAGTCAATGGAAACCTGCTATCAGTCTCCTCCTTCACAAGGAGCTGCTCTCCTTCCTGATGGACCCTGGGTTCCTCCTGTTCCTCCTTTATGTGGAGGGGCTCTGACTCCTGCTGCTCCTCCTTAGGACTCTGTTCTTCAGGAGCCTCTTCTTTTACATCTGCAGCCAACACTGAAACACATTACATGCATTATGAACAACTAGATCTTTACAATGTTACAACAATCGTAAAGATTCAATTTAGAGAAAAGTATTTGATCAGCAGTGTAGAGAAAACTGAACCTCAGGAACTGATGGATTCAAACAAAAAATTCTCACTGGTATCTTTAGTGTCATTCTGTTGTAGAAATTCAATGCAAATACCCATCCATCCATTTCCCAACACATCCCTGTGGGGGTCGCGAGAGATGTGGTGCCTATCTCCAGCTGTCAATGGGCCCTGGACAGGTCACCAGTCCATCGCAGGGCAACACAGAGACAAACAGGACAAACAAACATTCACGCACACACTAACACCTAAGAAGAATTTAGAGAGGCCAATTAAGGCCTCTCTTAGGCAAGGCAACAGTGCTTCAATGCAAATATTTTGTTAAAAAGAAGAAATTGCTAAATTCTGCATGTGTTATTTTATTTATTTTAAAAACTTTATCATTTTTAACTAGTTCAGAATTTCCGCTACATGTACTTGATCATGGCACACCAGCACGGCAAAAAAGCTGCCAAACCTTCACAATGAAATTTAAAAAAGTTAAAACAATGTACATTTTATCTCTATCTATAAATCTATCTTTCCCTGTCTAACTATCTATATATTTATATCTATATCTCTCTAGCTATCAATTTATATATTGAGATTGATTTATATCCATATCTCTATCTCTATCTAGTGTTATGGAAACATATAATAATTTTTGTGTTAACATGTATTTTTTTAAAGCTCAAAGAGACATACCGTTATTTAAACTAGTTTGGGGTCTACAGAGGGGGAGGACAACAGGCACAATGCGGTACCGCGCACGTGACGTCACCGTCTCAAGAGCAACGCCCCTTTTGCCGCTTAGGTAGGGCATACAGGAGAGAACGCATACAGGAGAGAACGCACGGATAACAGATATGACCGACTTTACAGCCGTTAAACTTTCCCAAGACGATGTCCCAGGCACACGGATTACTGGTCGCACTGTCGAAGAACACACCAACCTTCAGCTCAAACGATGGCTTGAGGTTCGAGGGCTTAAAAAAAGACTGGAAAACTGGCCGAGTTGATGAACGGTAAGCTTTGTTTTTTTTTTTCCTGCGCGGCGATCAAGGCAGCGTCGGCCGTTTTTTTGTTGTTGTTTGCAATCACCGTCCAGGAATGGGTATATGTTTAATGTTTGTCTCATTTGAAATGTTTTTGAGTAAGCCTGGTAGCAGGCTATCATGTTAGCGCCTGCTACCATGATAGCCTATATGCTATCATGGTAGCAGGCGCTACTTTATTAACATGTCGGTCACCAAAATACTCTTACCTTGACTTGATGTCGCTGGAATTGGGTCAGGATGTTCTTCGGTTGGGCCCTTTCCTCCAACAAAATGCTTGCTACATATGTACTTGAATTTGGTAACTTTTTCCGGGTTGAACTGTTGTGTAGGCCGACCGCCCCGGTCCAAGCGTACACATTTCTCCTTGGCAGTCTTGAAGAAAACATCCTTCATATGCGGCCGATCAGCGTACCTCGAGTCGCTGTTGCACGTTCCATAGCAACAATGTTTAAAAACCATGGTCTCAGATTTGGAAAAAGCATTTGTTTACCGAGTAAAACCAAGGGTAACGCACGTCTCTTTTACAGCGACACAGCGGCGGACTATGCAAGCATGCCCTACTGCGTACCACGTGATGTGACGTCATCGTGACGTTGTGTTTCTAAAAATAGCTCGCGCGCGGTACCGCATTCAGAGGGTGTTTACTTTTAAGGTTTGAAAGCTATTTAATGGTTCTTGAGGTCATCTGGGTTGACCCCTGAAAGGACATTTGGGTGATAAATCAGCGTTACTTCAAAATGATTCATGGGAGAACAGTCTCCTTTGTTTCAGAGCAGATAGAACCTGGAGCCTCAATGTCTGGGCGACTTTACCGAAAGTACCAATCGCTCTGGAGTCACTACTGAGGCAGCACCGAGAGCTGCTATGAGGGCTCCTAATTCCCTCAACAGTATCTCACAGGTATCAAACTGCCAATAGGTTCATGTTTAGCATGATACAAACACTGTTCACACCCTGACCTATCATCCCCCATTATTGTAGCAGTGGCAACAGTGGTCAGATACAAGCACTTAAGAACTTTCAGACAAATGGGGATTAGGGATGGAATTATTAGTGTTACAGAATTAAAAGTATGATAAAATAATGTGGAAAAAGTATTTTTGGAGGCAATCTTTTTGTAAAATGTAAATACATTTAGAGCAAAAGAAAATAACGTACAAATGAAAAATCTCTTGTAATAAATACACAAGATAATAAATACACAAGATGTAAATAACAGTTCAAGAAATAATGAATGAATAATGATTGAAAATTAGTGATTTAAATGAGAAAAAGACATGCATTAAAGCAAAGAAAAAAAAGTACGACATTTAATTATTGAAATATAACTAGAAAATTTCTGAAGAAATTTAGCAAGGCGACTGTCTCGTTGGGTGCGTACCGTACCCTGACTGAGTGGAATGTGTGATTTTTGTGTCTACAAAAATCATTGGAGCATTTCTGCAGCGTGTAGCAGAGGCAAAAAGGGGTCAAAAATGAATGTTTGACACCTCATAAAACAGACATGCTTTATCCAACATTGCCCAGGTTTGTTGTGGAGCTTTCTCTCTAAAGGAAGTACAGACTCTGTCAAGCAGAAGTTTGTATGACCTTCCTAGAGCTACTTCTGGTTAGCAACATGCTAACCGTTAGCCACTAACATGATTGTGTTCAGTATCACCGGGTGATGGTACTCTGTTAGTTTGGTTCAAATCCTCCGCTGGACAGTGCCTCAAAAAAGGAGATAATATGATTTAGCATGGTTGTTGTTTATTATGTCGCCATGGTAACTCAAAATTACTTATACAAAAAGGGCACTTGACTGGATGAAGAGGCACTTTTTGACATGTATAGTATACGGGGGGTGAAAATATAATATACTTATCCTGCCACACCAGGTTTTGTTCCTGCGACCTCTGGAGTGCCAGTCCCACAACTTAACCAGTGGACCAAACCCCAGTCATATATAGACCTGCATTTGGCAGATGATAACTGTATACATGGCCATTGAAGAGCATTGGGTGAGAGATGGTGGCAAGCAGCACTTCGTTTCTCCGGAACCATAAATGCTAGAGACGTAATTTTTTTCTGCGTTTATTTCGTAACGGATAGGGGAACAGGACAAGCTATGGGTTTTTGCTTGAAATGTTGCATGGGACTTTTTGGCATGGTTTTTCGCTAATTACGTTGCCATGGTAACTCGAAATGGCGTGAAGCACAAATAGCACACTTCACGGCATCAAGAAGCACGTTTTGATATATATTTTGTGGGGTTAGACCATATGGTTCGGGCTGTATTAACGGTGAAAACCCTTATTAGGTGCATAGTAATAGGCAATGTATGCATTTGCATGGCAGTCGCCTAAATGTAGTTTGTAGCTGTTTAGCTGTTCAATTAGTTAATCAATGTCTTTTTATGAAGTTGTTGCATTTAATGGCACATAATATATATACTTTAGCTACTTTTTGCCCGTGTTTATTTTATTAACGCATTTATTTATTCTGCATTTATTGTGAATCATGGCAGGATTGGTCCTCCATAGAAAAACAGCCAGTAGATAAAATGCTACCCTCTTTCTAGATAAGATAAACCAAAAATGTTATTCGGAGGAACTTTCCCAGGCAGAAAGATAAGAAAAACTTGATGCTGAACGATGCTACATGCTAAGCTAGCATTAGTAGCTACTATCATAGACATAATATAAGAGTAGACCCCGCATTGACTGTCGCGGCGCAGGAATTACGGCCGCCAGAGATACAGGTCTACACGTGAATTCTATATATAGTCCAAGTTTTTGTGACTTAGTCTCCGTGCTCCGTGAAGGCATCAGAGCTTTAGACATTAGTGAATAAACAGCATATATATATATATATATATATATATATATATATATATATATATATATATATATATATATATATATATATATACACACACACACACACACACATACATACATGTGTGTATACATGTACAAATGTCTTTGTGTATATAGTAATAAAAAAATTATGGCTGTTTTTTGCAACATATATACATCCTGTCAGAATATTCTATAAATTTTAACCCCACTAATATATTGAAATGCACTGGACAGTTTGTTATAATAGCTATAGTTTTAAAGTTTACAGCAAAAAAGAAAAACGTTAATATTGAACATTAGTTCAATATTCAGCGAGTTATAGTTGATTAAAATTGATTCTGCGCCTGGTCAACACAACACTGAGCTGAGCTGTCAACCGCCCCAAGATGGCGCCCCTAAATCCCGTCAGCGCCCATAGGCGAAAGCGGTCGATGCGGGGTCTACTCTTATATATGTCTATGGCTACTATGCTTCATGCTAAGCTAGCATTAGCACCTCCTGTGCTACATGCTAAGCTAGCATGTAGCACAGGAGCACAAACTGTAGCACAGGAGCACAAACTGGCTAAGCCTGCAGAGCTGCAGGCTTAGCCAGTTTTCTGGGGGAAACCCTGCAACGAGTTCTGATGAAGAGGAGGAATCCATCAGCTACTGAAAACGGCTCCTAAACTTTAGCTCCATCCACACAGTTAGCATGAAGAAGGAAATCTCCAAACCTGATGGGTGCAGCAGAACTCTGGGCTGGAAAACATCCCCCATCATTGGTGTCTCCTCTGCTGCGTCCTGCCGCTCTTTGAGCTCCTGCTTCCCTCCAGTTTCTCCGCTGTGCCTCCAGCTGCTGGACTTCTTTCCAGACTTCATCACCTGCAGCAGCTGCTGCTCTCTTTCAGCTTCACCAACACTCCCGATTCTGGCCTCACAGCAAAACACCAAAGGACAAAGGACCAGGAGGGATCAATGCGGCTGCGCTTTGGCAAGAGGTGCGTCACAACCCGATTTGACCCGGAACACCAGCGGTACCGTCGGCCCATTTGCGCATAGACATTTACTAAAAAGAGCAAACCCCACATCGACCGGTGTCGCTTATGGGCGCAGACGGGATTTGGGGCCGCCATCTTGGAGCGGTTGCCAGCTCGGCTCAGTGTAAAGTGTTTAACAGGAACAGTGAACTGTCAGCGCCTAAGCAAAACTCGCGGAATATTTAATTAATTCACCTCTTTTTTTGCAAACCTTAAACATGTAGCTATATATACATGTATAAAGATACGCTGTTCACTGTATTTAAATATTTTAAATGAAGTTAACTGTAATATAATATTCTAACCTGTAAATAATTTTCAAACCAGCTCCTCTTACACACACACAGACATACACACAGACAATATATATATATATAGATATAATATATAGTAATTATATATAATTATATATAGAATATATGATAATAGAATATATATATATATATAGAACATATATATATATATTATATATAAATATATATATATATATACATACATATATACATATTATACATACAGATATACATATAATATACATACATATATATACATACTATAAGTATAACATACTACATACATATATTACATACAGACTATATATATATATATATATATATATATATATATAATATATATAATATATATAATACATACATACATACATATATATATATATATATATATCTATATATATATATATATATATATATATATATATATATATATATATCTAATAATATAGATATATATATATGCATGACAAGAGGCTGCATGTATTTCTGGTGTTCTCCATCCCTGTACTGGTCCTGGTTGATTAAAAGCAACAGGACATTTGATTTAGGTAAACTAGATTATAATAGTTTGAGGTAAATCCTCCTTCAAAGTAAAAAGCCAGGTTATCTCTCTGGAACATTTAAATAATCTGAAAGTAAAGTTTAAACACTTTTTTACCAAGAAGAAAATGATAAAACACACAGACCTCGTCTGAGCAGGTAGTGTAAATAAACTGTTTCTGAATAAGGTGGGTCCTATACCCTGTGGGTATAGGATTGATTTCTGATGAAATGATATGTTCTAAATCATGTTAATAATTCTATAGTCTTAAATAACACACTGAATTAAGAAGATGGGAATAAGAAGAAAGGCCTCTTTATATCAGGCACAATGAGAGGCTAATTCCTTGTCCCTTGGTTTTTTCAAGTTTGAGAGTTTAATACCTTATTACTCTCCTTCAGGATATGCCAACATTGTCCTGATGCAGGATCTATGAGCAGCTAAAGCAACTCTGGCCCATCATTGCACCAGATTAGATGACAAAGGAGCAACTTTTCCTGACAGGTATCAAGGATTAGGGGACCGTCTTTAGGTGCTGACCTCATCATGAAAACAAGACCTTAATGACAAAAGTTAGTTTATGTGGTATAAAAATGGCAGCTACTAGTGTAAGATCAAATACCAGAGGACTTCAACACGGGGTCAACTAACTAATTTCAATCCCATAGTGATAAAAAAACAAAAGAATAATATAAACATAGTTAATCTGATATTTAAGACTAAAACACATTAAATAATAAAGGACCTGATTGAAATAAACCAAATAATTCACATATTGAGCATTAAGGTAATGCACTTAATCAGAATAATACAACATCAGAACAATTTTCATATTTATGTCAGCAGGGTAAAACCTGTTTTTGCACGATGCTTTTTCACTGTTGAGTTTGGTTCTTTAACTTTTTCTGTTTGTGAGTTTTGTCTTCTAAATATTCTGAATCATTTTTAAGGTTTTGACCAAATAAAACAGTTTCCTTGACATCCTGTCAACACCTGACATTTCACTGACTAGACCCCAGTGAGACGCTGAGGTTAGTTCTCAAAGACCAGGATTATGAACAAAAGGCAGCAAACTGTGAAACACCATTAACCCTAAAATGAGACATTATTTACTGATAAAGCCCTCAAAACACATTATTTCAAACACTGAAGTCAATCAGCAACATGTGTGTCACTGCAGAAACTTTAGTCCATGTAGCAGTTCTCAGGTAAAGAGGACTTGTGTTTTCAAGGCACCTGGACAGCTACAGTTTGTGGAAGGAGGAGGATTTGCTGTTCGTTGCTTTCAGATCATCATGTTCTCCAATCAGGTCAGCTAAAAACTGCAATTTTCAATTCAATTCAATTCAATTTTATTTATATAGCGCCAATTCATGAAACATGTCATCTCGAGGCAAAGTTAAAATCAATCATATTACACAGATTGGTCAAAAATGTCCTATATAAGGAAACCAGTTGATTGCTTCAAAGTCCCGACAAGCAGCATTCACTCCTGGAGAAGCGTAGAGCTACAGGGAGAGTCGTCTGCATTGTTGATGGCTTTGCAGTAATCCCTCATACTGAGCAAGCATGAAGCGACAGTGGAATTGCACCACAGGCATATCTCTTCCAGTCACTGCCTGATTATCCATGAAAGGACTGTCGTGTAGCTGCATTTCCACTGGGTGAATGATATTTTATAACAGTTATATCATAAAGACAGCATAAAGTTCCCAACCATATCATTGCTTCCATTTTTGATGCCTATTTAGCAGTCTTATCTGCAATTTCATTTCCTTTAATTTCAATATGTGCTGGTATCCAGACAAAGGTAACAATAATACCCATCATTTGAATTTGATACAATACGTGCTGTATTTCAAGCAAAATGTCTAATCTACTTTCGGAAAAATTATTTTATATACTGATTAGTGATTAACTTGAATCTGAACATGAATCCAGGGAGGGATTACTGGTAATGGTACAGTTGGACAACAGTTAATTTGATCAAAAGTAAGTTATTTTGTGTGTTTGTTGCACTATCCTTTCAAAACTTCCTGTTTGTCTCCTCTCCCTTTCCCAGCACAACTGTGGTGTTTCTCTGGTTGGATGATCTTGACTATGACCCTGTAAAATTACCCAGTAATGTAATAACAATTGTGTTCTCCTGATTCCTAATGGCATTTACTCCAGTTTCAAGTTACAATGCTAAAATATTTTTTTAATGCTCCTGTAATTATTCTTAAAGCTTACACTCTTTTTAAGGGATGAACTTGCTGCCCCCAGACTGCCCCTATTCTCGGTGTGGCTGGAGAGTCTTTGTTCAATGTATTCTTTAAAAAGCAGCTCAAGACACTATTTAGTCAAGCGTTTACTTAAATGTAAATTTTTTTTTACCTTCTTCAGATTAAGATCACTATTCCTTCAAACCATTTGGGAACGCCCAGATAATGATGTTACGTCCTTGGAACCTTCTGATGGATTTATTGACAACATCTGAGCTGATTTGAGAAACAACTGTGAATGTTTTAAAGGCATACTTAAAACACTGTGGCTCCACCCAAAAATGTCTAATTATAGCTCCTACCTCTTGTTGCTTGACCTTTCATGGGGTCAACAGCAAGACTATTGTGGGAAAAACCGGTGGATTTGAGGCGCAGTTCCACTAGCCCGCCCATTTTTCCTGCCCTACTCGGCTCATCCACCCTTTGATTACACTCAGCCGGTTTAGTGATTCCACTAGCCAATAAAGGCCTGGAAGAGGGACACACCTCCTGGGCATGGCTTTTAGTGCTTTCTTTGATTTAAAACTTTTGAATCACACCATTTGCAGTAGACCAGAAAGGCAGGAATAGCAAAAGGCCACTTATCCACGTTTATGACCAAGTTGTGCAATATGTGAAAGGGTAAATGGTACTACTTACAAATCTCACTACCTAGGAGAGTGGGCCTAGTGGTAAGGTTTGAGTTAATATTCACAGCATAGCTATCTCCCCTCCTGTATGGATTCTCATATGGGAGTTTAAATGTGCTTTACGGCTAAATCTTCGTCCACATAGATCACAACAGAAAGGCTTCTGTCCTGTATGGATTTTCTTGTGTGCATTTAAAGTTCCTTTTTTGTTAAATCGTTGTCCACATAGATCACAACAGAAAGGTTTCTCTCCTGTATGGATAATCACATGCGTGTTTAACTGTGATTTTTGGCGAAATTTCTTTCCACATATATCACAAGAGAAAGGTTTCTGTCCTGTATGAATTCTCATGTGTGCGTTGAAGGTTCCTCTTTCATTAAATCTTTGTCCACATAGATCACAACAGAAAGGCTTCTGTCCTGTATGGATTCTCGTGTGTGCTTTTAAATTTGATTTAAAGTTAAATCTTTTTCCACAGAGATCACAACAAAAAGGTCTCTGTCCTGTATGGATTCTCATGTGTGTGTTTAAATTTGCTCTTTGGCTAAATCTCTGTCCACATATATCACAACAGAAAGGCTTCTGTCCTGTATGGATTCTCATGTGTGAGTTTAAATTAGTTTTTTGGCTAAATTTTTGTCCACATAGATCACAACAGAAAGGCTTCTGTCCGGTATGGATTTTCATGTGTGTGCTTAAATTTGATTTATAGCTAAATCTTTGTCCACATATATCACAACAAAAAGGTGTCTGTCCTGTATGGGTTCTCATGTGTGTGGTTAAATGTGATTTGTGGCTAAATCTTTGTTCACATAGATCACAACAGAAAGGCTTTTGGCCTGTATGGATTCTCACATGTATATTTAAATTAGACTTTTGGCTAAATCTTTTTCCGCATCGATCACAACCGAAAGGCTTCTCTCCTGTGTGGATTCTCATGTGTGTGTTTAAAGCACATTTTCCAATAAATGTTTTGCCACAGTCTTTGCAGTTAAGCTTCACTCCTGTCTGGACTTTCCTTTGTGAATCCACATTTTTCTTCTCTGTAGAACATTTCTTATATCCAGAGTCTGACAAATGCTTCAGCTCAGAGAGAGGGTGCTCTACATCACTATCCTCTTCATCTTTCTCAGTGTCTTCAGTCTTTAAATAAATGGAAGCATCTCCATTAACTTCTATCCTGGCGGATTCTTCTCCACCATTCTTTTCTGGAAGCTCTCTGCCTTTAATTTGGTCTGGATAAAGCTGTGAGAGCAGCAGAGACTGTTCATCATCCAGACTCTTTATGGGAGGAGCAGCGACTGGAAACCTGATTGTATTAATCACCTCCTTCCCATTTAGCTGCTCTCCTGGCAGACTGATGTAGACTTCCTTCTGTTCCTCCTTTATGTGGGGGGGCTTTGGGTCATGCAGGTCAGCATGTGGTTCTTCTTTAACAATCAGCTTCTGCTGAACATCTGCAGAAAACATTGAAACACATTATGCATATTAGAAAGTATTTTGATCTCAGCCTGAACTGAGGCATATTTTAATCAAGATTCAATTCTTAATACTACTACTACTACTATCTAACTACTTTTTCGTATTGTTTATTTTGCATTAAAACACATAATAAAACAACAGAAAACTTCAGCATACATGATTGTTACAGTTTTCCCCATAAAGTCAGTTCTTTGTAGAGCTACCCTTTTTAACCTTAAAAGTGCTAAAGACACAATGTTGTACTTTTCTGCCACATTTAGTAAACCAAAATGTTTAAACTTCAAAACCTCACTTATCTATTTACAGGTGCACCCGCATAACATCGTTTTGATCAAAAACCTTGGCCATTTATGCAAATTTGAAGGTCTCTAGCGTCATTCAGCAACTGAGGAAGGGGACACCTCCCGCAACCCAGCAGACTACTACCGCCAGGTTTACCCCATTTTTTAAGGTAAACCCTGGAAAGATTTAACTCCCTCTTACACTGAGGAAACAAGAAGGGTGGGGTGAGCAGACACTAATGCACCTGTGGACAGGTAGGCAATGAGTGGTTGGAATAACAGTGGTGTACTGAAGAAAATGATGGAAGCCAGGCAGCTTTGAGGTCCTCAATCTCCTTTTTCTTTGGTTTCTCCAAAAATAATTAAAAGTGCAAGTGCAAAAAAATAAAGTGCACAAAATCATAGCGGCAACGGTTTCCTGGCAGCAGCAGAACATCTCAATTAATGAACTGGAAGGCTTTTAAGCCGGGCATACACTGTACAAATTTTTCAGTCGTGGTACTTATATACATCTCAAACTGTGCGACGGAACCGCAGGGTTTAAAAGTTCACCGCTCACGATCTGTGTACGGCGCAACGCTCGGACGCGACCGGAATGCTCATACTGTACGTCCGAACGTAGACAGAAGAAGAAGAAGACGAAGACGACGACGAAGAAGAAGAAGACGGAAGTGTCTATGGCTACTGTAAACATTACCGGAGAGAAACGCGCTGCTTTGGCAATATGTGCAATTTTGTGTGCAGAAAGCCCTAAAAAGAAAAGGCCAATCACCCCCCTGTACGATCAAGCTGAAATTCCGTCCGATTCAAAAAATGCTCGCACGACTGAAGAATCGGCCCGAAAAGGGTAAAAACTCGTACAGTGTACGCAGGGCTTTAAAGGGTTCAAACCAAGCTATGTAAAACAAAACCACCAGGGATGTGCAATGACATTAGCTGTATCAAAACCAATGTAAAACTCATCCATTAATTCACTGTGAGTGAATTAAACGCTTAGTTAACGTTGACGAGCAGCCACAGAACTATGGCGACAGCGAGCTTTTCAGGCAGTGGAAAGATGTCGAACAAAATGCGGTAATTTGCAAAACATGCCGTAACACCATTGCCACAAAAGGTAGCAATAGCACAAATTAGTTTCACCTAAAAAGTCATCCAGTGCAAAACGGAGAGTCTTGTAAACTCCGCGTGTCAACCCCCCCCCCCCCCCCCCCCACATACACACACCCCGAAGGAAACTTTAATTAAACTAGCCATAAAACTGTTGAAACTGGCGTCTTCTTTTGCTAAATCCCATATAACAGAAAAAATGTTTGTTTAAAATTTCCCAGCACCTAAAGAGCAACGGAAATATTTTTGAATTTTTGAGCTCATGACTTTCTTATATTTTTTAGCGCTAAGGTCGAAGCACTGAGAACTCAGATGACGCATCTGTTCAACGAGCTGCTTTGTCTCCTGGTGTTGATCAAGGGTTCTTGGACTTCAAGGCTATCTATGTGGCTGAATTAACTAAAATTGTGGCTCTTTACCTGACCTGTCCTTTGGACCCTCTACCAGCCTAGGCGATAATGTCCCTTTTCTAGTAGCACCAACTTAGGGTGTGTTGCTTTGGTACGCTGCACATTTTAGGCCTTCCCACTAGTAATGGATCAGTAGAACCGTTACAATGTCCAGCGCCTGATTCTCTGGGGTTCCAACCGCAGCTAGTCGACTTGTAGGCGTCTCTTCAGAAGGCTGTCCGTCTCTGATTGGCTAACGGGGGGAGTTACATTTTGCGTAACAACAGCGACTCCAGAACTAGAATCAGACCCACCATATATTTAAAAAAAACACAACCACCGCAGCAGATACCGAGTAAACTAATAGACGTTGAACACAGATGGAAGCTCTCGAATCAACAGTGTGGCCCAGCGTGGAGGTGGACTCGTTTTTGTTTCATGGAGGATGAGAAAATTCAGACGGTCCACAAAGAAATTAGAAGGCATTAATGGAACTCCGTACTGAAGGCAGCCAGAAAGTAGCACAACAACTACTATACGGGACTCGGGAGCCGACAGTCAAGCAATGGCAGGGAGAGAGGCCACGACTCGGCCACTGCGGTGCTGGAAACCTGAATGACTCAATGTTTATTTCACTCTAAAAATCATCTGTTAAGTTACTGGTCATTGTTGCCGGTGAGCTAATGTTTGTGTGAACAAAAGCTAATCAGAAGCCAGGTTCTGGAGAAGCTAAAGGCTAGTCAGCCCCTCATGCTAGCTCTGTTCATAGTTCCCCTCCTTGTCCCTGTTGAACCGCACTGAAGGTTTTAGTTTTCTGCTCAGTTGTTTTATTCCAGAACCTTTTCATCTGTCCCACCTGGCGCAGATTAAAGCATTAAGACGCACACAGGACAAAACTCTTCTGCATGAGAAAACTGGTTCAACAACTTTTCAGATGGCACATAGATTTTGATTAATACAGATTTAATCATCACTGGTTTAGTCTGATCGAAAGCAGTAAATCCAGCAAGTTTTGGCTTTTAGATGCAACACAGGAAACATAAACAAACTAAAAACCTCCTTACTGTTGATAGGAGCATCAGTTAATGGAAACCTGGTATCAGTCTCCTCCTTCACAAGGAGCTGCTCTCCTTCCTGATGGACCCCGGGTTCCTCCTGTTCCTCCTTTATGTGGAGGAGCTCTGACTCCTGCTCCTCCTCCTCAGGACTCTGTTCTTCAGGAGCCTCTTCTTTAACATCTGCAGCCAACACTGAAACACATTACATGAATTATGAACAACTGGATCTTGACAATGTTACAACGATGGGAAATATTCAATTTAGAGAAAAAGATTTGATCAGCAGTGTAGAGAAAACTGAACCTCAGGAACTGACAGTTTCAACCTAAAAATAATCACTGGTATCTTTAGTGTCATTCTGTTGTGGAAATTCAAATCAATTATTCTGTTGAAAGAACATTTAACAACTTTTAAATTCTCTGTTATTAGATTTATTTTAAAAAAACATTAGTAGGTTTTTAGCCAGTTAAGTTATTAGAGCCACTGTGGAAGGTCCAAAGTGTCCCTTGCGGCTCCGAAGCCACAGTTTGCAGACCCCTGCCAGAACTGGTTGGACAAGGAGAGACGCAGCCAAGGTGATAATAGACCCTTTTCACATGACGTCACTCAACTTCCGTTTTGAAGCGGAGCAGGGTATCTTTACTTCCGGCTACATGCTTTTACATAGAAAATTCGGGAGGTGAAGAGGTGTTTCACTGATGATCAGCGCGATTTCATAAGGTAAGACTGAGACCACAATGTGTCGCATTGACTATCTTTATTTTCCTTAGTATTGGTAGCGATCATTGCTGTTATATAGATGCTTTGATCGGGACAGTAACATGAAGATCAAAGCTAACATGCAGCAGCTTGTTAGCTTACCTTACCAAACTTTTACCCATCAGTAATCAGCGTGATTTCATTAGGTAAGACTGAGAGCACAATATTAAACGTGTCTTATTGACTATCTTTATTTTCCTTAGTATTGGTAGCGATCATTGCTGTTATAAAGATGCTTTGATTGGGACAGTAACATGAAGATCAAAGCTAACATGGAGCAGCTTGTTAGCTTACTTTACCTGTCATTAATCTCATGTAGATGTTATAAAATGATTACTGTAGCTTTGCTATTATAGAAATAAATCTTGTTCACTGAGTGAAAAAAGAGACATTTATCTGCTACATTGTTCCCTTTACTTGATTATGGTGACGTGTTATATATATAATTGCAGTCACTGAATTAAAAAGATCTTATTCCATTTGAATCTTTTTGTTCATTCCTAAAAAAAATTACCGTGGGTCTATTGGACAGTACTTCTGTTTCTGAATTTTCTGTGTATTATAATGAATTTTCTTCATAATATTATTTGCACTTATATTAATGCACTTTTTTTTAGTTTTTGTGCAAAATACTGTATATTTTAAGTAGAAGCCTGAAATTGTTTTATTATACTGTATTAGTAATGACATGTGCTGCTGACCTCTTAGTCAGATCAACCTTTAAAAAAAGAGATCTTAATCTCAATGGGAGTTTATCTGGTTAAATAAAGGTTTTAAAAAGTATTATAATTAATCTATTTTTTTCTCCCCTTGTGTCCATCTCTCAGCAGCATCATATCCACCAAGCATGGCACAATCACAGAGAAACCGCTACTGCAGTGTCCCACAGTGTTCGAACAACAAAAAAAACTTTCCATATCTCAGTTTTCACGACTTCCCGGCTGATGCTGAGACTGGAGCCCGTTGGGTGACGGCAATAAGAAGAGACGAGGGGCCAAATTTTAAAATCCTTCGCAGCAGCACTTACGTCTGCAGTCAGCACTTCTCTTCCGAGGACACCTATGTTTCTGCAAGTGGTCTTTAACAAATTAAACTCCATCTTTCTTTCTTAAAGATAATTGAGTTATAAGTTTATTTAGCTATTCCCAAGATAATTTCAGTGGCTCACCACGTAAAATTTTATTAGAGCTGTCAAAATCAATCTGTTAATGAAAGGAAATTAATCTGAGAAATTAATTAATTTCTGCACATACAAATGGTTTTTAAAAATACTCACCTGTACACTGTGATCGCACACTGTCTCTTTCTCCTGCATTGTTTACATTTCAATTGTTTACTGTTAAATCACTGCTGTAATTTACTGTAATTCTCAAGCTGTATGCAAACGGAATTTCGTTCTGTACGCACTCTGTGCATACATAATGACAAATAAAGTTGTCTAAATCTAATTTGTCTATGGATGAACCCAGAACCACACACAAGGGACTTAAAATGAAAGTCTTTATTGAAGGTTTGATGGGATGGAGGGTGATGTAACCAGTGAGGTAGAACTGCACGGGAACAGGGTGATGGTGTTGGCAGGAGCTGACGGCCCGGAGAGAGACTTCTTGGAACCAGGAACCCACCAGAGCTCGGCAGCAGGCTCTTCTGTAAGGCAGAGGGGAACTGGAGTAAGGCAGCAGGATAAACAGGACAGGTAAAAGGTAAAATGGACAGAGCTGCTATGAAGTATCTATGTAATAAATAACTAAAATATATGAAGTGGGATGTCTGAAGTTTTTTTAAATCCATGTTTTTTTGGTCAGTTCCTGAAAAATAACAGTATAGGACACAAGGGGTTTGCCCCGACAGCAGCATAATCCATAAATACTATGGTGAACTGATTATTAGTGCATGCAGTGTGCTTGCAACATTATTGACAGCGTCTTTCTCAGTCTATGATGTCCTAAACTATCACAGTTTTAACAGGAATGGGCAGAATTATTTTATTAATTGAGGCTCCAGATCTACTGACGAGACTGAGAAACACACTGAACCCACCGAGGAATTTTTGAGGGATACTGCAAAAGTCTGCAACCTCAGTAAAATACTACACAAAAAAAAAAAAAACGGGAGGGAATGAGGCTCCTCATTTTTATTCATATAGCTGTGACCAAGTGGCCAACAGCATTGACACTGTATGAAAAGGCTCAACATTATACATCAACTATATCCCTGGTGTGACTCATTGACTAAAAGCTGTGAAACAGAATAGCTGATATATCTGATATAGCGTAGCGTATAAGCTAGCGTAGCAATATAATGGAGAAATAGAAAACTAATAAATGACAAAAGTCCTGTTGGTAGCATAGCTACCATTATCCTAGCATCTATGCTAACAACAGAGCTAAGAAGACAAAGCTCTTACCTTCATAATCGAAAAGGTACTGCTCCACAAAGAACTTGTCATCTTTGTCGAGTCTGGAGGCTGGTGTGGCCGAAAGCTTTTGTACCAGTCTGTGCACGTCTCCCAAACGAAATTTGGGTAGATTGGTGAGGGACTGTGTGAATTCCCTATGTAAAAACACTGCTCGCGGAGAAAGCGGAAGTAAAGATACCCTGCTTCACCGCAGAACGGAAGTTGCATGACGTCACTGTGAAAAGGGTCTATTGGCAACTCTGGAGGAGATGCAGAGATCAGCTGCTCAGGTGGAACAATCTGACTGCAGGACAAGTTTTCTGGTGTGCCTCCAATACTAAGAATTTTATGGGCAAGTGGTGAAAAGAAAGCCAATAGAAAAACATACGACCCCCTTTCTAGACGAGATAAATCAAAAAGCGTAGTTCGGAGGAACTTTCCCAGGTAAACAGGCAAGAAAAATTTTAAGCTGAACGATGCTACATGCTAAGCTAGCATTAGCACCTCTATGCTACATGCTATACTAGCATTAGCCCCTCCTATGCAGAGCTGCAGGTTTAGCCAGTTTTCTGGGGGAAACCCTGCAACGAGTTCTGATGAAGAGGAGGAATCCATCAGCTGCTGAAAACGGCTCCTAAACTTTAGCTCCATCCACACAGTTAGCATGAAGAAGGAAATCTACAAACCTGATGGGTGCAGCAGAACTCTGGACTGGAAAACATCCCCCATCATTGGTGTCTCCTCTGCTGCGTCCTGCCGCTCTTTGAGCTCCTGCTTCCCTCCAGTTTCTCCGCTGTGCCTCCAGCTGCTGGACTTCTTTCCAGACTTCATCACCTGCAGCAGCAGCTGCTCTCTTTCAGATTCACCAACAAAACAACAAAGAACCAGGAGGGATCTACGTCACCGAGTGTTTGGGAAGAGGGGTGTCACCGTGGACAAGTGTAAAGAGTAGACCCCGCATTGACTGTCGCGGCACATAAATTACGGCCGCCATCTTGGGGCGGTCATCCTGACAACAGCACAAGGACAACAGAGGCGAATTCCACAGTCTTCTCAGGATTTCTCATCAACTTCACAGGAAAACGACACACAATCATGTCGTGTGGTTGCTTTATTTTTAGTCCTTTATTTAAAAAAAACCCAAATAAAATAAAAATCGGCATGAGAATCAAAGTCTTCAATGAGTCATGTTCACTTTAACCTGACGGATATCAGTCATCAAAAACAGTTTTCCAACACATATTGCTTATTTGTAATTCAGTATTATTAATACAAAATGATAGAAGTTCATTCTGCTGGACAAGAAAATGGCTTCCCGAAATAATGGGAGTGTAGCGTATTACTGTGGTAAAACATGGATTCTACAATACAAAATACTGGATTAGTGATCGTTCTTGTGGTTAATTTCTGATTTTTAGTATCTGTTAAAGTACTTTATCTCTATCAAAGTTTCACTAGCGTGTGAGAACATATTCCCTCTTTTTTAAATAAGAGAAAAAGATGTTTTAGTACCATCAATAGAGAAGCTTACCAACATGACATCAGCGGAATAGCATGTTACCACTTGGGTGTTATATGATACATTTTGGCCAAGACTATCTAAAGTCAGCAGACTGACCCCAGGATATAACTGACCCGTTTTCTGTTATCAGTCCCCTTTGTCCAAGCCTAAGAATGTCCCTTTTCTGACGTCCACAATTTCTGTGACCTTGGGTACAGTTTCTGTTATGTGCGGAGGACCTTGGATCCTCTTTTTACCAGATCACACAGATAAGTTTGTAAGAATTTTCCAGAGGGACTGCTGCAAATTGAATATAGTTTATTGAATACACAAGTTCCTATGAACAAAGATAATTTTATTTAATTGTACAAAAATTACCACATTAAGAGTAGGAGTCTATGCTGGACCTGGAAGCCTTGTAACTGAGAGACATAGTTAAAACCCAATTAAGTAAATTAGACTGTTTGGGGGAGTAACAATAAGGAAAACACAAATACAACTAAATACACTTTGTTGTCCCCAACAAAAACACACTCGCTCCACATACCCTAGTGAATACAACGAAGAAAAGAAAAACTCCCCTTCCACTAGTCTCCTCAAACTAGATAAAACCAGCAGTGTTGGGCACGTTACTTTGAAAAAGTAATTAGTTATTGTTACTAGTTACTTCTCCCAAAAAGTAACTGATTTACTGAGTTACTCCACTATAAAAGTAACTAGTTACCAGTAAAAGTAACTATTGTGTTACTTCTTCGTTTCTCTCCCCCATACCCCCTTCATTATAGCAGCCACATTGTTTATTTTTTACAAAAACCGAACAGAGAATAGAACAAAGAACACACATAAAGCCAAGGCATACCTTATTAAAATACATTTATTAAGCACAAAATACATACATATGCAAATCAAATAAATGATTAAAAAAACCTGAAGAATATTGTAAATCAAATACGTTTCTATACGCCTATACGTCCATGTGTTTATAGCTGGGGTTTTTTTAATGTACTTTAAGAAATGGTTTATATATTTTTATTTCCCTAACCACGACTGGGAAACATTTTTGCTATAAAAATAAATAAATATACAATGTATTTTTTATGTATTTCTGTTGTTTAATTTTTAGAAGCAATATGGATGCAAATACAAAGATATACAAAAAGGAACCCCCGCCTCGAAAAAATACAAAAAAATAAATCAGTAAGAAAAATGAAATATTGCCTATGGGAACGCGCAAATGAGCTGATGGAACGGATCTATGGCAAGCCGTAAAGGCCAATAATCGTCCGTACAATAACGCGCAGTTCCAACCCGTATTTTACGCGAGCGCGCGTTTTTCACCTCACCGTGCGTTCTGGCTGGAAATGCGCGGTGACGTAAAAAACGCGCGCTCGCGTAAAATACGTGTGGTGGCGTTAACGTTTGGTGGCGTTTTTTGCATATTATATCATCAGGTTGTCTTTTATGTGCTCAGCCACTACATTTAAAGGTGTTTTACCCAATAAGAACACTGCAGCACCAGACACAACCAGGAGATCCCTGATCGTTGGGGAAAGGCAGAAAGAAGATGCACCTTCCTTTCTGATCCTGTCTAAATCCTGCTTAGTTCAATAATAAAGTCTGATATTACATAAAACTCAATCTGCTTGTTCTCCCTACTTATGCCCTTGGTGCAGAAGATACATGAAATCTTTAACAAATGTTATTATTAATTCTGAAAATATTATCATGTGAATATAAATACAAAGCATACAGAAAATGCAGCTTTATTAAGTGACCTGCTTTATTTTATTTAGCTTTTAATTTCTTTTCAACATTTAGTTCTACTACTTGGCTTGTGCTTTGGTAGTTTCATGTTTAAAATGACAAAAGAAATATTAAAAAGCCTATGGTCTTCAAGTTGTACTTACTCTCATATGACAGCAGATGGCAGTGAAAGCCCAAATTCATGAGATTAAATGTTTGAAGTCAATTTTTAAACGTCTGTCTACCACTTTTTTGTGATTTGAATCATCAGTGGCTGGTCTAAACATATTAAATTTCCAAGAATTCAAAGTGAGCATGAAACTATACCATTTTCCAGGGAATAAACAGTATTATGTGACGCTATGCTTCATTTTTTTGTCTGTATGTACTGTTTTATTATCTTTGTGTCTTTCTTTAAATGCCTCAGTACTACTGTTTGTATTATAACCTAATTTTACAGACTGTAAGCTAGTCTAACAAAGTTCCAGAAGCCAGAATCCTGATCTCCACTACAATAAAACAGTTCATAAACAAGTTAATGAATGCTATGTTTATGATGTTTAAAATGGATATAAAGGAGGCAGAACTGAAATTCTCATTGAAACCACCAGAAACAAAATAAAGTTATTTGGACAAATTGAAACATTGAAACTATAATTTCATCATCCAAATAAAGTGTTTAAATTAAGCATACAAGTGTAATTAAGGTGTAATCTGGACAAAAATGGCCTCAAGGAAGTGTTCGATAGGTGAGGAGCAGCAGAGTTGTGTTGGAAGAACACAAGAGGGAAGATCTTGATGACCTGGGGTGTGTGAAGGATTAGGGAACCAAATATTTGAGCTAGTGCTTACTCCTTGTCAACTTGTAAAACTTAAACTAGTTGGAAATTGTATTTTTTTAATATCAGCAAGCCATACCGTATTTGGTGTGATAATTTAATTCAGGATTCTGGCTTATGACCATCTGAGCTGATTTGAGAAACAACTGTGGATGTTTTAAAGGCATACCTAAAACACTGTGGCACCACCTGAAAACGCCTAATTATAGCTCCTACCTCCTGTTGCTTGACCTTTCATGGGGTGAAGTCAACAGTCAACAGCAGTCAACAGCAACACCAAGAACACTATCATGGGAAGAACAGGTGCTTTGAGGCGCAGTTCCACTTGCCCGCCCATTTTGGCCCGCCCTACTCTGCTCCTCCACTTATCCATATTTATGACCAAGTGATGTAATATGTGAAAGGGTAAATGGTACTACTTTCAAATCCCACTACCTAGGGGAGTGGGCCTAGTGGTTAAGTTTGAGTTAATATTCACAGCATAGCTATCTCCCCTTCTGTATGGATTCTCATATGAGAGTTTAAATGTGCTTTACGGCTAAATCTTCGTCCACATAGATCACAACAGAAAGGTTTCTCGCCTGTATGGATAATCACGTGCGTGTTTAACTGTGATTTTTGGCAAAACTTCTTTCCACATATATCACAAAAGAAAGGTTTCTGTCCTGTATGAATTCTCATGTGTGCGTTGAAGTTTCCTCTTTCGAAAAATCTTTGCCCACATAGATCACAACAGAAATGCTTCTGTCCTGTATGGATTCTCATATGTGCGTTTAAATTTGATTTAAAGCTAAAGCTCTGTCCACATAGATCACAACAGAAAGGTCTCTTTCCTGTATGGACTCTCATGTGTGTGTTTAAATTTGCTGTTCGGCTAAATCTCTTTCCACACATATTACAACAGAAAGGCTTCTGTCCTGTATGGATTCTCATGTGTGAATTTAAATTAGTTTTTTGGCTAAACCTTTGTCCACATAGATCACAACAGAAAGGCTTCTGTCCTGTATGGATTCTCATGTGTGTGCTTAAATTTGATTTATAGCGAAATCTTTGTGCACATACATCACAAGAGAAAGGCGTCTGTCCTGTATGGGATCTCATGTGTGTGTTTAAATTTGATTTATAGCGAAATTTTTGCTCACATAGATCACAACAGAAAGGCTTCTGCCCTGTATGGATTCTCATGTGCGTGTTTAAATGGGCTTTTTGGCTAAATTTTTGTCCACATAGATCGCAACAGAAAGGCTTCTCTCCTGTGTGGATTCTCATATGTGTGTCTAAAACACATTTTCCTATAAATGTTTTGCCACAGTCTTTGCAGTCAAGCTTCACTCCTGTCTGGACTTTCCTCCGTGACTCTACATTTTTCTTTTCTGTAGAACATTTCTGATATCCAGAGTCTGAGAGATGTTTCAGCTTAGAGAGAGGGTTCTCTACATCACTGTCCTCTTCATCCTTCTCAATGTCTTCAGTCTTCAAAGAAATGGAAGCATCTCCATGATCTTGCATTCTGATAGATTTTTCATCATCATTCTCTTTTGAAAGCTCTCTGTCTTTAATTTGGTCTGGATAAAGCTGTGAGAGCAGCAGAGACTGTTCATCATCCAGACTCTTTAAGGGAGGAGCAGAAACTGGAAACCTGATGGGATTTATCACATCTTTTCCACTGAGCTGCTCTCCTGGCAGACTGATGTAGACTTCCTTCTGTTCCTCCTTTATGTGGGGGGGCTTTGGGTCATGCAGGTCGGCAGGAGGTCTGTGGTCTAAAGAAGTTTCTTCTTTAACAATCAGCTTCTGCTGAACATCTGCAGGAAACACTGAAGCACATTATGCACATTAGAAAGTATTTTGATCTCAGCCTGAACTGAGACACATTTTAATCAAGATATATTTAGATAATTTAGTAAGATTTAATTGTTTAACTACTTTTTTCGTATTGTTTATTTTGCATTAAAACATAGAATAAAACAACAGAGGGGAGGGGAGGGAGCAGGGGGAGAGTTCTGAGCAGTCTCAGCCATAACAATCCAGGGGTTACATTGATAAGGGAAGGCAGAATCCAAATACTTTATTTGTTTATGAGGCAAGCTGCTCTGACTTTCCTGTCAGCTTTAAGTTTTTGCTGGCTCCAAATAGCGAATCCAATATTTCAAATTGTTGGGCTTTTCTGCGTTACACTTGCAAAATTTTATCCCATCTGCCCTTGAGTTCAACCACCAAAGCCAGTCTGCGTACCAGCACAGCCAGCTTTCGGCTCTGCTCCTTCACCTTCCAGGTCTATCCGTTCAACGCCTTGGTGAGCGCGTCATTTGCAGCCGGTAGACTGATCAAGGCCAAATGGCTACCAACATCTGCTGTATTTGCTGATACATCAAAAATCCACCAGATCCAATACGTAGAAATCCAAGTATCCTAAATCCAAACATGCAAACGTTTCAAACGTTCCTTGAATGACAAAGTCGAAAGACTCACCGTTTTCCATCCAAGAATATAGGGTGCACCCCACAAAATGAGTCAGATCGGTACACGACGGGTCCCCCCTTTCGTTGCCTACCCGTCGAAAAAAAATTATCAATATTTCCAGCATTTTTACCTTACATGTCGACTGCAGTTAGTTACAGTCATGAATAACATGGCTGTTTTATGTTATTTTGCTATTTTTTGAGAGCTGCAGGTAATAATATATGGTCCCGTGATCAGACAGTTTAGCTTCCCTCATTCGTCCCCAGCTTTTGCAGCCCAATAGAAGCGTCACTTTACTGTTGGCTGGATTATCTAAAAAGCGTTTTATGAAGTGGTAAAATCATTTATACCTTTAGAATACAACTAATGTTTTACAATGGTGTTGCTTTATGGTATTTTGCTACTTTTGGAGAGCTGTAGGTAATGTACCGTAGGGCTGGACGATAATTCAATAACAATATATATCAATCGATAAACGTGTGGCGCGATAGGGAAAAAAAAGGGTCGATAAAAATTTGATAGAGACAGTTTTCCTTCCTTCCTTTCAGCCTATCATATTAGTTGATGCTACAGTCACTACTTCCTCTCAACCAATTGAATGAAAAACACAGAAATATGTGAAAAATCATCCAACAAACAGCAAGTTTAAATAAGTGGGTTTTGAGATGTGATCTTAAGTTCAGTAACAAGTCTGAGATCCTGATGGTTTGGGGCAGTGAGTTCCAAAGGGTGGGTGCAGCAGCAGCGAAGGCTCGGCCCCTTAAAGGAGAAATCCGGTCAAAATCAGAATTCAAACTGCTGAATGTACTTTCAATATAAAATTATTACATACTGTTTCATAAATGATAAGCTTTTTTAATTAAGAGTAATTTTCATTTGAAGGTCCTTTTATGGGAGCCGCCATCTTGGTGTAGAACAGTACTGCCACCTCCCAAATTGTGACGTCAGGTTGCGGGATTGACTGTAGTGCAAGTCCCAATGCCCTATCTGTCCCCTTGTAAATAAATATCCATTTTCATGTCTATCTTTGTTTAACCCCTTAAACAAAGATAGACATGGTATTAAGCATAGGGCTGGACGATAATTCAATAATAATATATTGATCGATAGACGTGTGGCGCGATAGGAAAAAATAGGGTCGATAAAAGTTCGACAAAGAGTTTTCCTTCCTTCCTCTCAGCCTATCATATTAGTTGATGCTACAGTCACTACTTCCTCTCGATTAATCGTAATCACAGACCCAGGCACGCAGTCACAAAGGGCCGCCCTCACAAACCACAACACACAGCACATGAATATGTTGCAGCAAGGAGCGGTGGAGGAAACGGTCCCAAAACGGGGTTTTACTAGTTCGCCAGTATGACAGAAATAAACCACAGTGATTTGTAAAACTTGCAAGGAACGGGTAAAAAAAAAGTCTGGTAACGCAACCAACTTGTTTCATCACGTAAGCTGCTCAGCCACTCACACCTGCAGCCCCGTGAGCAGTTTCAGCCGCTCTGCGTCTTCGTAGGAATCTTCTGGAACTTCTTCCAAAACAAAGCAGGTATAGCAGCTAAACCGGGCTCCCTTCTTTGTGATAAAATGACAAAGCGTCCAAGCGGCATAAGGACACAACGCATGCAGTAACGTGCTTCATAGTGATGATGCTGCTGTTGTCTGCAGTTTCAAAACCTGGCTTCAAACAATTACTCGCCACTCTTGATCTGCGATATAAAGTTTTTCTCTAACAGTGCTCCCTAAATTGTGCAACTAGTGCAGAGAATCAGTGCAAAATGAGCTGCAGTCTGGGTCTTCCCACGCCACAACCTCGGACCTCAGCCCTGCGTCAGCCTCTCAATTATGAAACCTGAGAAGTAACTAGTGTACTATTCCCACCTAAATGGCCTATTTTATTTATTCATTTGGTATATTTATTTTGGTCATTTTACTGGTCACTTTAGTTTATTATTTGTCATTATTTAATAACATAACTCAGGTCTCTTAAGTTATTTTTCTTAAAAATTCTGTTATGGTTAGAAAAGTTGGTTAAATAAAGATTTAATTGGAATTCTGTGTTTGTGTTCTTTATTACAATTAAATCATTTAGCAATATCATAAAATGTCCAGGCAGAGCTGCACATAAAATATGGTTTTAAATATTTTCAATAATTATCAATATCGATCAATATGCATTTTTTTTATGGATAAGCTTTTTTTCTATATTGTCCAGCCCTAATGTACCTTGTTGTGATTAGCTTCACCCGTCCTCCCTCCTCCCACTCCAGCTGCACAATTACTTTTATTACTGTAAGCTGGATGGTCTAAAAAGCCTTAGATGAAGTGTTTGTATCGTTTACACTTTCGCAAAACAACTGCTGTTTTATACCAGTGTTGTTCTGGATTATTTTGCTATTTTTCGAGTAGTAAGAAATAAATTGTCTCGTAATCAGAACGTTCAGTTACTGTCCCTCTCTCCCTGTTTCTGTAGACCAAAGGAAGATTTACCTGTACTGTATGTTGGATGATCTAAAAGCATTTTATGAAGCGGTTACATTATTTACACTTTACCAATACACTGCTGCAAATACACTTATTTTGTTATTTTTGCTGTTTTTTTGGAGAACAGTAGGAAATAATGTATCATCTCATAATCTGGAAACGTGTCAGTGAACTAACCTATCTCTAAGTTATTACAGCTATGAGGAAGCAGGACCATCTGAAACAGAAAGGACCGTGCATCCAACCACTTCATTTGAGATCTCTTCTTCAAGGTGAGAAGTCTATTCTCTATACCATTGTGGTCACAAAATAAATGTCATTACACGATTACCATTGTGTTCTTACACTTATAAATCAGTGTCAGATGAAACTTTAGCTTTAGCCTGTGATTTAGATAAGCACAGTCAAATCTAATCTTTAAAAGATGTCTTTGTTTCCCCAGGGAACACAGTGCAGCAGAAGATGAGAAGTATCGGCCACCTGCTCATCGGCTATGGACTAAGCCCCATGAAGCACACCGATGGCTCTGCCCCAAGATAAAAGAGCAATTCAATCAGGCCAATCACCCGGTGTGCGATTCAAGCTAGACCACCACCTACTGATGGCAGCAATGACGTGTGGCACTTTCCAGGTGAACCAGACACTGAGACATGGATACCTAAATTTTTTTTGTGAAAGTTTTTGCTCATTTGTTTATACGGTCTTTACGTATAGCTTTTTATTGCACATATTCACACATTTTATTTATAGCTAATTATTGAATAGTTTTTCACATTGTTAGTTTCTCATGTTTATTAGTTTTTTTATTGAAGTATTTTTTAAATAAATTGAAGTATTTGAGACAAAAGTATTTCTCCTGGCTTGGAAAGTCACCGCAGCAGATACCGAGTAAACTAATAGACGTTGAACACAGATGGAAGCTCTCGAATCAACAGTGTGGCCCAGCACGGAGGTGGATGTGTTTTTGTTTCATGGAGGATGAGAAAATTCAGACGGTCCACAAAGAAATTAGAAGGCATTAATGGAACTCCGTACTGAAGGCAGCCAGCAAGTAGCATGACAACTACTATATGGGACTCGGGAGCCGACAGTCAAGCAATGGCAGGGAGAGAGGCCCCGACTCGGCCACTGCGGTGTAGGAAACCTCAATGACTCAATGTTTATTTCACTCTAAAATCATCTGTTATATTACTGGTCGTTGTTGCCGGTGAGCTAATGTTTGTGTGAACAAAAGCTAATCAAAAGCCAGGTTCTGTAGAAGCTAAAGGCTAGTCAGCCCCTCATGCTAGCTCTGTTCATAGTTCCCCTCCTTGTCCCTGTTGCACACCACTGAATGTTTTAGTTTTCTTTGTTGTTCAGTTGTTTTATTCCGGAACCTTTTTCATCTGTCCCACCTGGTGCAGATTAAAGCATTAAGATGCACACCGGACAAAACTGTTCTGCATAAGAAAAGCAGCTAACTGTGGCTCAACAACTTTGCAGATGGCACATAGATTTTGATCAAGACAGATTAAAAGGGATAGTGTCTTTGTGGTTAGAGAATTGTGCTTGTGTCCCGGAGGTTCTGAGTTCAACTGCCACTCTGGGTCCCTGAGCAAGACCCTTAACCCTAGACTGCTACCCGGGCGCTGGACACTGCTCCCCAAGGGTGTTGGGTTAAAATGCAGAAGTGAATTTCTCCATTGTGAGATCAAAAAAGTTAAATAATTTTTTATATATATATATATATATATATATATATATATATATATATATATATATATATATATATATATATATATATATATATATATATATATATATATATAAGGGCTGGGCAACGATTAAAATATTTAATCGCGATTAATCGCACTGATTAATCGCGATTAATCGCGATTAATCGCATTGTATTTACAAACTCCAAGAATGAATTCAAAAGTAGTGTAAAGAGCACTTTTATTTTAATGTTCTGCTGCCATATGAACAAAAGTGTTGTAACATTTGTAGCACTTATCAGTAACACATATTTAGTGTAAAGCTCAACTTAAACATGTAAAACAAAAAATAGCAATAATAATAAATTAAAGCTTATTGCCACTGACAGGGAATTCTCTTTATGGGGAAAAAATCTACCAAAAACAGGCAATTTCTGAGGTAACAGCAGGGAGCAGCATTACCATTTTATGTTCAATACCAAAGTTTAACTTGGCAGTGGTTCCAACTAAATTGTTTCTGTCATATTCCATGCTGGAAGAACTTTAAAACTGAAATGCTTGCTAACTCGATATGCTTGCGTTTATTTGACGTTGACACGCGGTTTTTTGTTGTTGCTTTCTCGCGCGCATATAGTGAATGGCAGGGGGAAAACAGGCAAAAATACATGGATACTTTGAAACGAGAAGCGATTTCACCGACGGCGTCGATGCAGACCCCCCCCGCTCCGCTCCGCACAAAACTTGTTCCGGCCGCCAACTCACCGCCTCGCCTCGCCTAAGCTCGCTCGCGGTACCTGCGGGAAACACCGCCTTCCGCATGTCAGCTGTGTTTTTTTCCGGCCAGCACCTTTCTTCCTCTTTGAATCTGAGGCTGGGCTGACAACGAGGTTATTGGCGCATTATCGCCACCTACTGTTCTGATTCAAACCCCTACACCGCAGCAACAGACCTTCACAAAATAAAAGCATGTGACCAACATGCGTTAACGCGCGTTAAAGAAAATATCGCCGTTAATAGTCTAATGAGTTAACGCGAAATTAACGCGTTAACTTGCCCAGCCCTAATATATATATATATATATATATATATATATATATATATATATATATATATATATATATATATATATATATGTATATATATATATATATATATATATATATATATATATATATATATATATATATATATATATACATACACACACATATATATACACCATATATTATTATTACTGTGAATGCAGTAGGCATTCACAGTTATTGAGATCCTCTTACGCGTTTTTACTGTTTAAAGTTTGATTCGCTTCCCCTCCTACAGTTTTTGTCCGATTTCAACTATTCAAATTTTAAACTATTCAGCTTCTTCTGGAATCGATGGCTATATCTTTTTGTACTTTTAACTTTTCAACTTTTGAAAATACACAATTCAGCTTTTTCTGCAAATTTTCAGCTTTTTTTTCTCCCATAAGAAATGAATGTAATTCACTAAAATTCCGCTCATTTCAGCTGCTTTTTGACAGCTTACTGTTTCAGCCTACTTTCAGCTAGAAACGTCATTCAACTTTTAAAATGTAGTGATATCTTTCAGCTATTATGGTATATTTCAGCTTTTTCATATCTTTTACCATTTTCATACCTCCTTAAAATAATTTTGGCTTTTCAAGAAATTCAGCAAATAATATGCGTTGCTATGGTCGTCAAGGAGGCAGTTATAGAGTGCACACTGTAGAAATTCAACAAATTCTTCTTCTCCGAACAACTTCTTCTTACTCGCTCAATTTTTACCCTATCCACATAAATAAATTATAAATCAAAACGTAGGAATTTTTGTGTGGATTCAGGAAATGTAACCCTCGTTGGTGTAGCATTTACAGTTTTTTCACAAATCACCTTAGACCACCAACAAGTCTAAACCCTCCTCATACATTTCCAATGGAGCGATTGTGAAATATGACACCTGAAAATTCCAAACAACACATGTTTTCAAATCGTCGCTACTCCTAAACCGTTTAATGTACAGGCATCAGACTTTCACACATTCAAGTCCAGACCCTTCTGGCACTCACAAAAAAGGAATTTTGTGAATAACTGTTACGGTTTGGCTGCAGGAACAATTTGTTCGGGAGTAGCGAATGTGCAAAATCCTGAAAACGCTTTGGACCTCCTTCCCCCCAAATGATGCACTTTTTTACACCGTCACCATGCCTACACCGATTTTTGGACAAGCATAAAAATGAACACCATAGTCCTCAAAACCCTGCTGATACTCACGGTGAAAGAATTATTTTGATATCTCTTATAGTTTTTCAGCTAGAGCGATTTGTTAGGGACTATGTTTCGGGGATTTCGCATTTTCCTCAAAATTACCTTTTTTCCAGGATTTTTTGTGCCTAAATTAAAATATTTCCAGCAAAAACCGATAACTTGTCCGGTTCCCCTTTCCGTTACGAAATAAACGCAGAAAAACTTACGTCTCTAACCGTTATCGTTCCGGAGAAACCAAGTGCTGCTCGCGGGGTAAATCGCAGCTGCAACAGGTTCAGAACTCCATGCCCCCAAATTATGCACTTTTTAAATCGTCACTATGCCTACACCGATTTTTGTACAAACATAAAAATAAGCACAGTTGTCCTCCAAAGCCGACTGATACTCGCAGTGAAGGAATTATTTTGATATCTCCTATACTTTTTCAGCTAGAGCGATTTGTTCGGGACCTTTTTAAAGGATTTTTGCATATCCATAAAAATCCCGTTTGTATCATAATTTTTTTTTACACCTTTATTAAAATATTTCCAGCAAAAACCGACAGCTTGTCTTCTTTTCCTATCCGTTACGAAATAAACGCAGAAAAAATTACGTCTCTACCATTTGTTTGAGGCAAAGTATTCCATACTATTCCAATGAGGCAGAGTCTGAGCAAAGTCTCTGCACTTCGGTAGAATGGTCAGCTGCAGGTGTGAGTGAGTTTCCATGACAACGGAACTCTGAGGGCCAGAGGGACAGGCTCCATTGGGATAGAATGGCAACTTTCGACATCCACTGCAGTGGCTGTGATTAATGTAGGAATCTGAAAGTCACTTCCTCTTAACATTTTAAAATTTTCAAGTGATTATCAGCCATGTGTCACTTTTGTGTCACTTTTTGGATTTCACATGCCTTCCTATTGGGCCTCTGACTCCAACTGGACCTGGCAGGATGCCCAGACACGACCCCCCCCCCCCCCCCCCCGCCCCCCGGCCTAAACAGCACCACCCACCTGTGGGAGATGGCACTACACACCATTTTGGTCAAATGTTGAGTTCTGGCCCCAGATTTGGTGAGGCTGAGTTGGTAGAGGAGGCCGATCTCACCCATGAACTTTGGTGACGTTTGGTGACATTAAGTATTGGCACCCTTTTTGAGGCACTTCCCAGTACAGGATTTGGACCAACCTAACAGAGTGCCATCACAGGGGGATACTGAACACAACCATGTTAGCGGCTAACGGTTAGCATGTTGCTAACCGGAAGTAGCCCTAGGAAGCTTGTACAAACGTCTGCTTCACAGAGTCTTTACTTCCTTTAGAGAGAAAGCTCCACAAGAAATTTGGCCTACGTCGCATAAAGCATCTCCAAGCTATGAGGTGTCAAACATCCAATGCTTTTCAATGGGGGGCGAAACCCCTTATACTCCTAGAAATGCAGGCCCACATATAGCTAGAGTATATTCAAGTTTGAAATTCTACTTCTGCTTTGTTAAACGATTCAGTGTTTAGAATGAGTTAGGAGATGTTTGGTGCCATTCCCTTAGTTTTGTTCGTCTTCTAATCATTCAGCTATTGTTCTTTCATGTTCAAATTCTTCAACTTTTTCAACTTCTTCAATGCTTTTCAGCCATTTTTTCTCTTCTTCAAAGAACTTCTGCATCTTTTGCTCAATCATTCAGCTTACTGCATTCACAGTGCATTTTCGCAGGAAATGCAAATTTTTCTAGTTATTATTGTCATCATCACTGGTTGAGTCTGATCGAAAGCAATGAATCCAGTGAGTTTTGGACCGTGTATATCACGGTACACACAAATTAACTAAATAAATCCTTACTGTTGATAGGAGCATCAGTTAATGGAAACTTGGTATCAGTCTCCTCCTTCAAAAGGAGCTTCTCTCCTTCCTGATGGATCCCGGGTTCCTCCTGTTCCTCCTTTATGTGGAGGAGCTCTGACTCCTGCGGCTCCCCCTCAGGAATCTGTTCTTCAGGAGCCTCTACTTTAACATCTGCAGCCAACACTGAAACACATTACATGCTGTATGAACAACTAGATCTTTACAATGTTACAATAATGGTAAAGATTCAATTTAGAGAAAAATATTTGATCAGCAGTGTAGAGAAAACTGAACCTCAGGAACTGACAGTTTCACCCTAAAAATGATCACTGGTATATTTAGTGTCATTCTGTTGTGGAAATTCAATTAAATTATTATGTTAAAACATTTAATAATTTTTAAATTCTGCATCTGTTATTATATATTTTTAAAAACATTAGTAGGTTTTTAGCCAGTTAAGTTATTAGAGCCACTGTGGAAGGTCCAAAGTGTCCCTTGCGGCTCCGAAGCCACAGTTTGCAGAGCCCTGCCAGAACTGGTTGAACAAGGAGAGACGCAGCCAAGGTGATAATGGTAACTCTGGAGGAGAGAAGAGCAGCTGAGGTGGAACAATCTGACTGCAGGACAAGTTTTCTGGTGTGCCTCCAATACTAAGAATTTTATGGGCAAGTGGTGAAAATAAAGCCAATAGAAAAGCATACGACCCTCTTTCTAGACGAGAAAAATAAAAAAAGCGTAGTTCGGAGGAACTTTACCAGGTGACCAGGCAAGAAAATTTTTAAGTTGAACGATGCTACGTGCTAAGATAGCATTAGCACCTCCTATGCTACATGCTAAGCTAGCATTAGCACCTCCTATGCAGAGCTGCAGGCCTAGCCAGTTTTCTGGGGGAAACCCAGCAACGAGTTCTGATGAAGAGGAGGAATCCATCAGCTGCTGAAAACGGCTCCTAAACTTTAGCTCCATCCACACAGTTAGCATGAAGAAGGAAATCTCCAAACCTAATCGATGCAGCAGAACTCTGGGCTGGAAAACATCCCCCATCATTGGTGTCTCCTCTGCTGCGTCCTGCCGCTCTTTGAGCTCCTGCTTCCCTCCAGTTTCTCCGCTGTGCCTCCAGCTGCTGGACTTCTTTCCAGACTTCATCACCTGCAGCAGCTGCTGGACTTCTTTCAGATTCACTCCCGCTTCTGGCCTCACAGCAGAACAAGGAACAAAGTGGAAAACAACCCGGAAGTATCAACGTAGCTGCGTTTTTAGGAAGAGGTCCGCT
Organism: Fundulus heteroclitus; assembly: GCF_011125445.2. NCBI lineage: Eukaryota > Metazoa > Chordata > Actinopteri > Cyprinodontiformes > Fundulidae > Fundulus > Fundulus heteroclitus. The sequence continues at coordinate 5,982,925 of NC_046384.1, forward strand.
CTGACTAGTCGCAGGAATTGGGGCCGCCATCTTGAAGTAGTCACCTCTCCTACTCTGCTATAGCAAAAAAGATGCCTTTGCACTGTGCAGTTTATTCTGGTTCAAATCGACGGATTGTTGACGTCAACGCTCGGGGGATAACGCTATTGTAAAAGTAAAACCAAAGTTGCTGTTATAACATTCACAATCACCTTTTTTTTCCACATATAGGTTTTTTTTTGCCCCATCAAAAGCACGGTACCTGGGAGGTCTAATAAGATAAGATAGGCTTTATTGATCTTACATTGGAGAAATTCACATTCACATGTCACATCGGCTCAGTAATCAGTAATCATAGGAAGAAGGTGTCAAGTAGGACGAGGTGCATCATATATTTACAGTGTGTCCTCGTAATACCATGGATCAGAGTAGGTAAGAAAAAAAAATACAAAAAGAAATAAGGCAGGGGATATCTTATGTACATTCACGGTGACTTATACGCGTGTGTATTGACATATTCGGGTGTGGTAGCACCAGAAGTCACTTCTTTCAGGATTATAGCACAGTGTATTATATAGAATTGCACATTAGTTATTGCATGTTGGTTATTACGGTTACAGTTATAGTTACAGTTGTGGTTACAGTTATAAATACAGTTATTGTTACAGTTATAGTGCAGCATTGTATAATCTGCTAGCAGCAAGGATGAATGACCTATGGTAGCGCTCCATTTTACAGACAGGATGTCTAAGTCTGTCACTAAAGGAGCTGCTCAGCTCCTCTACAGTCTGGTGCAGGGGTGGAAGGTGTTGTCCATGATGGATGTGAACTTGGACAACACCCTCCTCTCAGCTACTTCCTCCACAGAGTCCAGAGTGCAGCCCAGGACAGAAGTGGTCCTTCTCACCAGCTTATTCAGCCTCTTTCTGTCCCGCTCTGCGCTGCCTGGGGCCCAGCAGACGACAGCGTAGAGGAGGGCTGAGGCCTCCCTACTGAAGCTGCTAACCCCGCGACCCGACCCCGGAAGAAACAACCTATATATATATATATATATATATATATATATAGGTCATATATAGGCAGTAACGGAATATATATATTCTCCAGACCTTCCGTGTTACATTAACGCACAGTCTACTGTGTATATAGCTCTATCTATCTATATCTCTCTCTCTCTCTCTCTCTCTCTCTCTCTCTCTCTCTCTCTCTCTCTCTCTCTCTCTCTCTCTCTCTCTCTCTCTCTCTCTCTCTCTCTCTCTCTCTCTCTCTCTATATATATATATATATATATATATATATATATATATATATATATATATATTGTTTTGTCTGCACCAACAACACCAAGTCAAATTCCTTGTAAGAGCAAACCTACTTGGCAATAAACTTGATTCTGATAGCTGTTGTTAAATATTGTAAACTTTAATAATAATAAAATTGTTCTCATCCAACAAGATTGTGTCATTATTTAAGCAGCTTCTGTATGAGAAACAGAGACAGGGGAAAAGAATGGATGTACATAATTTTCTCTTTTTGAATGTTTCTTCACTTTCCAAACAAGGACTGTAAAAGTTAGGTTCTAAATATTTCCAATACTGTTTAAATATCTCATTCAGAATGCAAAATTGTTCCGTTGTGTACATCTATTGTTTCTTTGATCACTAAACATATTAATACAATCCCTGTGTTTTTCTTTTCATTTTATACTGATAGAACTCTCTATCAATAGACTGAATTGAAAAATAAAATGGTAGATCTTGAAATTTCAAGTTGCTATAGTGAAATTGGCAAAATTATTTCCCCACAGGACATTTAATGGCCTTTCTACAGTTAAAATAAGCAAAAATATCCTGGTGGAGCTTTTGAGTTTTGAGTTCAACAAACCTTCAGAATCTCAACATCACAATTGAACCAGAGTCTCTGAAGACAGTTAAACATCTAAGCTCTTCAGCAAAAAGATTAAAATTCAAAGCTGAGCTAGAAGAATCTTGGATCACCTATATTAGTGTTTCAATGCAACAAACTGAGATCTGAATCCATTCTCTGAACCAATCTGACTGAGCCGATCCAGAAGCTGGAGAACCAAAGCAGCCGCTTCAGGTCTCCTCACATCTATTCAATTCAATTCAATTCAATTCAATTTTATTTATATAGCGCCAAATCATGAAACATGTCATCTCAAGGCACTTTACAAAATCAAGTTCAATCATATTATACAGATTGGGTCAGATTATACAGATTGGTAAAAAATGTCCTATATAAAGGAACCAGTTGATTGCATCAAAGTCCCGACAAGCAGCATTCACTCCTGGAGAAGCGTAGAGCCACAGGGAGAGTCATCTGCATTGTACATGGGTTTGCTGCAATCCCTCATACTGAGCAAGCATGAAGCGACAGTGGGAAGAAAAACTCCCCATTAACGGGAAGGAAAACCTCCGGCAGAACCGGGCTCAGTATGAACGGTCATCTGCCTCGACCGACTGGGGTTACAGAAGACAGAACAGAGACACAACAAGAGAAACAAAAAAGCACAGAAGCACACATTGATCTAGTAATCTGTTCTACATTAGATGGTAGTAGCGGGTGAGCCGTCTTCTCTGGATGATGTCACAGTTAACAGAACGCCAGACCAGGTGTACCTACTATGAAGAAAAAAGAGAGAGAGAACAAAAAGTTAAAAGCTGAAATGACGACAGTCATTTCAATGTAATACAATGCAAAACTGGAGAACAGTAGAAATCAGTAGAGTGAGAAAATTAGACCCTGATGTCCTCCAGCAGCCTAGGCCTATCACAGCACAACTATAGAGATAGCTCAGGGTATGAGCCACTCTAACTATAAGCTTTGTCAAAAAGGAAAGTTTTAACATTAGTCTTAAAAGTAGACAGGGTGTCTGCCTCACGGACCAAAACTGGGAGTTGGTTCCACAGGAGAGGAGCCTGATAGCTAAAGGATCTGCCTCCCATTCTACTTTTAGAGACTCTAGGAACCACCAGCAGACCTGCAGTCTGAGAGTGAAGTGCTCTGTTAGGAACATATGGGGTAATCAGAACTCTGATATATGATGGAGCTTGATTATTAAGGGCTTTATACGTTAGAAGGAGAATTTTAAATTCTATTCTTGATTTAACAGGAAGCCAATGAAGGGAAGCTAAAATTGGAGAAATATGATCCCTCTTGTTGATTTTCATCAGAACTCTTGCCGCAGCATTTTGGATCAGCTGAAGACTTCGAACTGCATTTTGTGGACTTCCTGATAGTAAAGAGTTACAACAGTCCAGCCTTGAAGTAACAAATGCATGGACTAGTTTTTCAGCATCACTCCTGGACAGAATGTTTCTAATTTTGGCGATATTCCGGAGGTGAAAAAAGGAAACTCTGGAGGTTATCACATTCTGTGTCAACATGGATGTTAAAATCACCCACTATAATAGCCTTATCAGTATTTAACACCAAATCAGATAAGAAATCTGACAACTCATCCAAAAACTGAGTGTAAGGGCCTGGTGGACGATACAAAACAACAAACAGAAGAGGTTTTATTGCTTTGCAGTTTGGATGAGGGAAACCGAGGGTTAAATGTTCTAAAGAACTGTAGTTATTAATTGGCCTGGGACTAATTGATAAATCAGACTGAAAGATGGTTGCCACTCCTCCTCCTCTTCCCACAGATCTGGGAATGTGGAAATTTGAATAACTGGAGGGGGTTGACTCATTTATACTAACGTAGTCCTCTTGTAGACAGGTTTCTGTGAGACAAAACAAATCAATCTGTTTATCAGAAATCAATTCATTAACTAACAAAGTCTTTGGAGGGAGAGACCTTATATTTAATAGACCACATTTAATTGTTTTATTTTTAGGTTCAAGGTGAACCGTATTGATTTTTATTAGGTCTTTATGATTTGTTCCTTTTAGATAAGTTTTTGATCTGTTAAGTTTTGGCCGTGGGAAAGACACCGTCTCAATAGGATAATGGATGGGCAACAGTACAGAAGCTGCAGAGAGGTGTGTTAAACTACGGCTCTGCTTCCTGGTCTGGACCCTGGGTTGTCAGCATTTAGGAGAACTAATAAATCCGGCCAGATTTCTAGAAAGAAGAGCTGCCCCATCCAAAGTAGGATGGATGCCGTCTCTCCGGATCAGACCAGGATTTCCCCATGGCCTTCTAAACCTTCTCTCCTTTCACCATCTGAACTCCACATTCAGTCACATTAATACAGTTACAGGTTTAAAGTCACCGCTTGAGCTCAAAGTGCACTTACCCAAATGGTTGCTCCATGTGCTTCCTCCATCCAAACCGGGTCAGGTTAAAGGTCAGACTGTCAAACAGGAAGTAAAGGGTTCCACTTCCTTTTATAGGGCGGGGCAAAGCAGGCTCTAGCAGCAGGGCTCGATTTCTGAGGCCAGAACACGTCTCTGCAGTCTGTCTGTCCATCTGATCCATGAAGAAAATGAAGCTGACATCAGGGGACACCAGAATCACAGCTTTGTCATCAGAACCTTCACAGTGGAGCAGCTGCTCTTTAGACCAGGGTCTCAGGAGAAACCTGTCTCTGATGGTTTTACTCTGAATGGAGATCAAGAAATGTTGCCTTTTGTTCTTCATTCGGTCGTTTGAGAACTTTACACTTTGAAATCATCATGTCCAACAATTTATCAGCAACCAGGACTTACCAGAATCATTTCATCTTAACTTTGGTTTCATGTTGTAGTGACCATTCAACAGGTCAACACTTGTTTCATGTTTTTTATCGTTGTTTATCCTTGTTAGCTTGTTAGTCTTCAGGAGCCTTCAGAGAAATTACCCTACAGACCACACAGAATACTTTCTACAGACTGAGCTGTTTGATCACACAGCTGAAACACTTTCCCTCTATGACCAGTCTTTGTTTTCACTAAGTCACTTCACAGCATTAGAGTTTAAGTAATCTGAGCTAAACAAGTGTAAAGATGCAGGAGGTCTCACATTTAGCGCACATTATTTTACACATTTTATCAGGAGAAACATGAATGAATAATACATGTTAATGTAAACAGACTCTGCAGCCTGTGGAGGAAAATAAAGAATATGCCTAAAGTCAACTACCCCGTCCACTAGAGGGAGCACTGATACTTCCACCAGCTCTGCTTCAATGTTAAACAGGAAATAACTGCATTCACTGGTTTTATTAGACTGTCAAATGTGTACAACAACAAAATAAAGCAATTTTTTTAAACTTGGTTTATTCTTTACATATTGCTTTAAGAAATAAAATTTTGCTTTTTGTCTCTGCTCTTGTTATTAAGAATTAGAATATTTATTACATAAACCATTGATAAATATATTTTAATTTATTCAAACTAGATAAAGCTTGGGATCAAAGCCTGAGAAGACGTTAAAAACCCAAGTGTGAAAATCAAAAGTCTGACCAAAGAACTGATAATAATGAGTCTTATCATCAATTATGTTCAGTTAGTTTAACAACTTCACACATTTCTCTATTGCTTTAATGAAACTGAAGTTGATTTCAGAGAAATGACTGAGCTGTTTGATCACACAGCTGAAACACTTTCCCTCTATGAGCAGTCTTTGTTTTCGCTAAGTCACTTCACAGCGTTAGAGTTTAAGTAATCTGAGCTAAACAAGTGTAAAGTTGCAGGAGATCTCACATTTAGCGCGCATTATTTTACACATTTTCAAAGGAGAAACATGAATGAATAATACATGTTAATCTAAACAGACTCTGCAGCCTGTGGAGGAAAATAAAGAATGTGCTTAAAGTCTGTGCAGGGTCCCAACTCAGTTACTGTCTGCAACAACTACCCCGTCCACTAGAGGGAGCACCGATACTTCCACAAGCATTGCTTCAAATTTAAAAAAATATCTGCAATGATAGTTATTTTACTGCTTTGTAAAGAATGATTGTTTTATATTCCCAGCTTTCTGACTGAAAAAAAACCTCGTATTAAGGATTTGGGTATAAAGAAATAAAACACTGAAAAACATATTTAACATAACTAAAACAGGACAAAAAGCCAAAGAAGAGAAGCCAGAGTGCCATATAAATATTTCAATATGCTTTTTTGTTATTCCCTTACTTTTACATTGTAAGGGAATAACAATGAAAAACTTAAAAAATGATGTACTTCAACAAAACATCTATCTTCCAAATGAGAACAAATGACCACATCTACCTCAAAGGTTACAGGTGTAATAATCTGCAGGATGACTGATATAAAACCAACAGGCTTTGGTAAACATACTTAAAACGATTCCTTAGCAGGTTGATATATAGATTACCTGCTCTTTGATAGAAATTTGCAATTACTTTTGAAATATATTTTCTAGTTTGTGCTAAACATAGTTGAGGTAATTGTGACACTATGATCCTGTGCTCAACATAAACATTATTTCAACATGCAAAAAAAAAATTATACACTGGAGGAAATTGAGAGAATAAATGTCAGGTATTATGGGAATTAAGTTAGCAATTATATAAACATAAAGTTCAGCTTTGAACTCAGGAAGAGGAAAGTCCAAAAAAGCAGGATTAATCTGGTTAGAAATGGAATGTCACTTGTTTTTTAATGCTTCAGGTACATTTCATCTACCAGCATCTTGTCCCAGATGATCTGTGTTTAGTCTATACATCTTGATTTATTGTCAAGTTTTCCACCCGTGTAGAGTCAAGTTCTGTGTGTGAATGTAATCACACGTACATGAATGTCTTACGTGGACTAAGATAAAGTTAAACCATTCCAGGATTTAACAAAGACTGAAAGAAAAGGGGCGGAGTTTCAAGATCCTCTTCATCTTGGAAAGCTGATGAGCTGTCCAAGGTGCTGAAAATCGGGTCGTTGACCAAGTCCTTCCTACCTGGGTCAGTGTTTGAGATTATTTTCCTGTGTTCTGCACTGCATTAAAACATGATTACCTGACATTTGTTGGGTTCATGAGTTTTTCCTCTCTCTTTGAAGAGACCCTTTATGCTCAACTCAACACAGAAACACTGAGGAACCGGGGGACCAGACTGCAAATCCAGCATAAACAGCCTCGGTGAATGTTGTGTTGAAGGTGTGGAGGTGGATCAGTGAGTCACAGGAGACTCTGTAGAAGGACAGGATGCCAGCAGGACAGTCCACATACACCGCTACTCTGTTAGAGATGGAAGAGGAGAAGGAAGAGGAGGGAATGGGGATTCCTCTGTTGTTGTGGCATACAGAGTAGCGATCACCAGAGCAGTGTAGACTCCAGGACCGATCATTCCAGCCAAGCACACAATCGTCATTGCGTCCCTTCCTGCAGATTCCTCTGTAGCTCACTGATATAAAAGCCCCTCCTTCCCACTCAACCTCCCAGTAACAGCGGCCAGTCAGACCATCAGTGCACAGCAGCTGAGGCCAGTCATCAAATCTCTCTGGATGTTGACGATAGCACTGACGCTCGTTCACACGCGTCACCTTCTTGTTGCCTCCAGACAGTTTGAGGTTTCTGTGCACCGTGTTTGTGTCGATCAAGAGCTGACAGGAATCTGACGGAGAAAAAGAACACAGCTGCAGTTATTGATAATTTATTGATGGTGACTCCTGAATGATTGATGGGACAGTGTGAAGGTGGTTGAACATGAGCTGTGTTGCTGTCATGACCCGTGAAATATGTACTTACACTTCCTCAGTCCTGGTTTCAACCATCGGACTCCTGCAGGCTCCCTGAAAGGAACATGATTCAATTTACATGTCAATTAAAATATTATTCTTTACAGATAAAGGTCCATTTCAACATGTGGACACATCTCCAAAATTGAAGAATGTGTAACGTTCGGTCATTGCTAAGTTTGAGCACATCAGATAACCCATCAATCTTTTTAACCTCAGCAGTGAGGATGAGCACGCTGCCATTTACCCAAGTCTTAAGTGGATTGCAAACCACGATGAACGATCTTGAGAAAAACAAAATCGGCCAGTAAAAATAAAAATAAAAAATGCCTTTTTGCAGGTACACCAAAATCACACTTCAAACAGTTTGATCAGCTTACCTGAAAACTTCAAGTGTACAATTGGAGATTTTCAGTTCACCGTTAAGTGACTCCTCCCCCAGGTCCTGCAGGTTGTTGTCTCGTAGGTCAACTTCTGTTAGACAACAGGACTGGGAGCTAAGAATGAGTGCCAGAGCTCCACAAGTTCTCAGAGAGAGGTTACATGATTGGAGTCTAAAGGAAAACACAAAATAACAAGCATTAGGTAATAAGATTAGCTTTAAAATGTATAGGTGAAATACTCGTATGTTGTACTTGAACTGATGGGCAGCTGGAACACACATGAAAAGCGCTTGTTCAAAGAAAGTAAAGTATTAACTTTACACTAATATTTAATTAAATGTTTTTTTTTCCCAAGTGAAAATCAGATTGTTTTTAACTCGACAAACATCTTCTTTGTGTCGTCTTCGTCTTTTTGTTTTTTCCTTTCAGGGCTCGCCACAGTGAGTCATCTGTTTCCATCTAAGCCTTTCTTCTGAATCTTCTTTTCTCACACAACTACCTTTATGTCCTCGTTCCCTCGAGGTGTATTGGGCCACTATAGCATCATGAAGTCATTAAAATATTTTGAAGTCAATTAAAAAAAAATTTAATTGAGAAAGCTTCCTGGAGAAGAAGCGAAACGTCTTCAACTACGGAAAACAAGTCTAGTTTTCTTTGTTTTTTTACTTTTTTGAATTCATCCAGGTTTGGAACCGGTTCAAAACAGGACACAGGACACCACGCATTTTACCTCCTAACACTATTAGAAGACCAAAACTAAATATATTTTAGTTTTTCTAAACGGAAATCACCCTGGAAAATCTTGGACGTTATTGCAGAGACTTGCAAATGGGACTGTGTGGAAAAAGAAAACCTGACCTGAGAGTTTCTAGTTTGCAGCTCGGACTCTTCAGTCCAGACAGCAGCAGCGCCGCCCCAGAATCCTGGATGTTGTTGTTACTCAGGTCCATCTCTCTCAGGTTAGAGGACTCAGAGCAGAGAATGTGGGACAGAGCCTCGTAGCTTCTTTCTGAAAGGTTACAGTCGCATAGTCTGAGGAGAAGGGAGTGGAAAATACATTAAATATATTTAGTTACTTTTAAAGGCTTAGATTTGCAGTAAAGGAGGCTTGGTTACACGAACAAAAACCAGAGACTTGTCCTGAATATTGTGTGGCTATTTTTCTATGTTGCTCAGGACTTTATTGTAACTAATTCTGGCACTTCTGCTCCACTGCAAAAATAGACCTAAAAATAAGATTTTTTTTCTTGAAATTAAAGTATTTTTCCTTGATTTGAGCAGATAAATAGGACTATTTGCCAATGGGATAAGATTTTTGCACTTAAAATAGGAACAATTCATCTCCATCATCTTATTTCAAGTGCAGTATGTCTAATTATCTTATTTTAGGGGTAGAAATTCTCACTCCATTGGCAAATAATCTTATTTATCTGCTCAAATCAAGGGCAAATACATTAATTTCAAGAAAATGTTACTTATTTTTAGTTCTCTTTTTGGATTGAAAGGGGATTAAAAGAAAATCTTAGCACGAAGCCCTCAATTTGACTAATAGAAATTTTCAAATGCTTCAAACAAGACTTCACGTACTGGAGTTAAACGGACAATGGCAGTCGCAGATAATTTGCCAAAGCGACTACTTACAGAGCTTTTCTGGAGGCTCTGACCACCGGCAGCAGCCGGAGAAGAGCCTCCTCAGAAGAAGAGTACTTTTTCAGGTCAAACACATCCAGATCTTTCTCCGATGACAGCAGGATGAAGACCAGAGCGGACCACTGAGCAGACGACAGCTGACCGGTGGAGAGACTCCCAGAGCTCAGAGACTGCTGGATCTCCTCCACCAGAGATCGGTCGTTCAGCTCGTTCAGACAGTGGAACAGGTTGATGCTCTTCTCAGCGGACTGATTCTCGCTGATCTTCTCCTTGATGTAGCGGACTATCTTCTGATTGGCCTGTGAGCTGCTCCCCGTCTGTGCCAGCAGGCCTCGCAGGAGAGTCTGATTGTGCTGCACCGAGAGACCCAGGAGGAACCGGAGGAACAGGTCCAGGTGACCGTTGGGGCTCTCCAAAGCTTTGTCCACGGCAACCAGGTGCAGGTGCTTTTGTTTTGGCTGCTTGAAAATGGCCGACCAGTTGAGCGTTGGGTGTTTTTCTTCGAGCAGGTTGACGCCGAGCTTGACGAACGACATGTGGACGTGAAGAGCCGCCAGGAACTCCTGAACGCTCAGATGGACGAAGCCGAACACCTTGTCCTGGAACAGCCCTCCTCTCTCCTCCCTAAAGATCTGTGTGAACACTCCTGAGCACACCGAGGCGGCTCTGACATCGATGCCACACTCTGTCAGATCTGATTCATAGAAGATCAGGTTTCCTTTCTGCAGCTGATCAAACGCCAGTTTCCCCAGAGACTCGATCATCTTCCTGCTCTCTGGGCTCCAGGGGGGATCCGTCTCGGCTCCTCCGTCGTACTTCACCTTCTTCACTTTGGCTTGAACTTCCACAAAGTGGATGTACATCTCAGTCAGGGTCTTGGGCAGCTCTCGTCCGATTTTGGCTTTTAGTAAATCCTCCAGAACCGTAGCGGTGATCCAGCAGAAGACTGGGATGTGGCACATGATGTGGAGGCTTCTTGATGTCTTCATGTTGGAGATGATCCTCCTGGCCTGCTCCTCATCTCTGAATCTCTTCCTGAAGTACTCCTCCTTCTGTGGGTCAGTGAACCCTCTGACCTCTGTCACCATGCCGACGCACTCAGGAGGGATCTGATTGGCTGCTGCAGGTCGCGTGGTTATCCAGAGGCGAGCAGAGGGAAGCAGGTTCCCCCTGATGAGGTTTGTCAGCAGAACATCCACTGAGGTTGACTCTGTAGCATCAGTCAGGATCTCCTGGTTCTGGAAGTCCAGAGGAAGTCGACTCTCATCCAGACCGTCAAAGATGAACAGAACCTGGAAGTGGTCAAAGCTGCAGATTTCTTTGGTTTCAGTAAAGAAATGATGAACAAGGTCCACCAAGCTGAACTTCTTCTCCTTCAGCACATTCAGCTCTCTGAAGGTGAATGGAAATATGAAGTGGATGTTCTGGTGGGCTTTGCCTTCAGCCCAGTCCAGCGTGAACTTCTTCGTTAAGACCGTTTTCCCAATGCCAGCCACGCCCTTTGTCATCACTGTTCTGATTGGTTGATCTCCTCCAGGCGGGACTTTAAAGATGTCTTCCTGTCTGATGGTTGTCTCCGGCTTGTCCGGTGACCGGGATGCTGTTTCGATCTGTCTGACCTCATGTTCACCGTTGACCTCTCCGGTCCCTCCCTCTGTGATGTAGAGCTCGGTGTAAATCTGGTTCAGAAGGGTTGGACTTCCTGCTTTGGCGATCCCCTCAAACACGCACCGGAACCTCTTCTTCAGATTAGATTTCAGATGGTGGTGGCAAAGTGCAGCAGAAAGTTCTTAGAAAAGATAAAAAAGAAACAATGAAGCATTACATTTCTCTTAAGGCTGTATGTCAGCTGAGCCTTTTCATTCATGGGTAAATGCGTCGGGGATTTAGCTAAAGACATATTCTCACTGCTCTCCAGACAGTCAGCCAGGTTGTCCTGCTTCATCCTCCTGAGGAAGTACAGCGTGATCGTCTCAAATGCCTCGGAGCTGCTCCTCCTGTGCTCTTCATCTTCCTCCTCCTCCCTCTCCTCGCCTTCAATCTGGCTCCTTGAAAAGTCTTGGTAATCCAAGCTCAAAGCCTTCTGGATCTTTTGCAGTTCCCTCTTCACAAACGCGACAACGTTGTCCTCCAGCAGCTGGAACCGAAGAACGTGAAGCCTCAGACTAATCACAGAGCCACCCAACAGAGCCGTGTGGGACAGACTGCTTGTCTGTGGGTAGTTGTACAAATACTGACCGTAAATATGGAGTCCAGTTGTGTTTGCTTGGTTGGCTGAGAACTGGGTATGCCTGCGTTCTGCTGGTCCTCTCTTTGAAATACAGGAAATCAGAGAAATTCTGTAAGATGATTTGGTTATCAGGTTGCACCTCAACGTTTTAGAGATTTGAAAGTATCACTGATCAGATTAGGAGTGTTTGTGTCCGAATGTGGCCGGAAAATGCAAGTAGGAGCTGGGAAAGGTGTACACTGCAAAAAAGGAACTTAAAGTAAGTTGAATTTTCTTTAAATTAGTGTATTTTTCCTTGATTTGAGCAGCTAAATAGGACTATTTGCCAATTGACTTAGTATTTTTACTCCTAAAATAAGATAATTAGATATGCTGTACTTCAACTTAGATAATGGAGATGAACTGTTCTTATTTTAAGTGCCAAAAATCGTATTCCATTAGCAAACAGTATAATTTACCTGCTCAAATCAAGGAAAAATACACAAATTTAAAGAAAAATTGACATACTTTCAGTTCCCTTTTTGCAGTGTAAGCCCAAGGCAAAAGCATTCCAGTTAATACAGCTGGAGTTGGGATTCCAAAAAACAAAGAAATAAGTAAAAAAGGTTAGGAATCCAACATGGCGACGGCCGCGAAAGCTGTTGTTTTGTTTGTGGTACCTCTTCTAAACGTACAGTAAAACTGTACTTTTCGCAGGCAAACACCAGTTTTTATTTGTGTCTTACTGCCGTTGACGCGAGGAGATGCATGTTGAATCTGACAATCGGCCGTAAATAATTTCTCCAACTTTCCGAATGGAAAGTCCAACTATGTTGACCGTTACAAGTGATTTTTGCGATTGGAAAAATATTTATGTAATTTAAGATCAATTATTCAAGCTAATGGCGACTGGGGGAGCCACCTTTCTGCTGAAATCTGAGAACTCAGAAGAAAGAGTTCATATGAGAGCTGCCACTCTGAGTTAAATTCAAGGTATCTGACCATGATGTGAACTTTTAGATTACAGTGGTGAAAAAGAAATGCTCTGCTGAGATGAATGAAAAGATCAGTTATTCTTTCAGTCATTTAGAAGAAGTCATTATGTGCTTTCAGAGTAAAATATGTTGACGTACTTTGATTGAGAGGCAGGCTGTCTCCTGAAATTGACCGGTGGGTGATCATTGGACCAGTCGCTCCTGAAGGACACATGTCCCCGCCCAGGCTCACACGTATATGATCTGTCTCGGATCCTAGAAACGACCTCATCATGAATTTACTTTGGTATTTCCTGCGTAGTTAAGTACAGTTACGTTTTACAACTGACCATATAAGTCAAATGTGAACTTACTCTTTAAAGTTGGTTAACGGATTGTTCTTTGACCCACTGCTCTTAAAAGACACACAGCTGGGTTCGGGTTCAGATAGTTTTCTGTGAATAAAGACGGTTTTTGGTGAAATCAGTGCTTAGATCTGGGATGGGGGTCCTGGACACGTAGAGAATGTGATCTCACCTCTGGATCTCATGTTCCCCACACAGAGCGGCCTTAGTGGGAGGGACTCCCTCCTTTCTGTCCTCACTTGGCTCCATGACACACCGTCAACCTTCATATGCAGAAGAAACAAAAGCCATCACTATAGTGTAAGGAGGACAAATACAAGAAACACAAGCTCATAAAGTTTGGCCAACATCGAGGAAATCCCAACAAAACCAATACTGAGACAAACGTTCTGGACAGAAGCACTCCAAACCCCAAGCCATGGGACTGTCAGCAGTGTGAAAGAGAAACTCACATGGGCTGCTGCACTTCTTCAAACCACAAACTACCCAGTTTGAGACAAACTATTGTTGCATTTTCAGCCCCTAAAAGTAACTTTTTGTGTCAGTTTTATCTTCTGCTTTGAGGCTGTGGAGAAACCACAGTCTCCAGAGAGTAACGAGACGGGTTTTTGAGTTAGGCTCCTCATCTGAAGTTTCCACCCACTGAACTTGGGCATTAGAACTATACATTTTAATGAGTTATTTAAAAACACACACAACATCAAATTGTATTGATGTATAAAAGCAGGTATTGGGTTAATGACTCCTCTAAATCCAAAGAGGGTCAAAATTATGCATTCAGGTGCAGACGTGTCATTGGATCATTGTCCCATTGGAACACCCTCATATATCCCTACATCTATGACGCCACTCGCAGACACTGCATGACCAGGGCTCAGACAACCATAAAGGACCCCCCCACCCCCATGATGGGTTCTTCATCCTGCTGCCCTTTGGCAAGACGTTCAGCAGCTTCAAATGCAGAACAACCATATTTAACAACAGCTTCTCTCCACGTCATAAGACTGCTAAACTCCCAAAAACATCACCACCACCACCAGGGTCTGAAATTAACACCCACCAGACGCCAAATGCAAGTAAATCTTCTGTTTGGCGAGTAAATTTCAGAGGGCTAGCTTCCACAATGGTGAGAAAAAGTTTGTACCAAACAAGTCGTGTTTTTCTCTTTATCATTTGGATGGATGCTTCTTTATGTTCCTCTGCTTTCAGCTCGTATGACATCAAACACGCACGTACACAAACCCTTGCACATGTGATGCAAGTACTACGTCATGTCCATTTGCTAATAACTAGCATTTAGCTCAGGCTAATTACATAACGGGATTATGTGGAGATATTTAGGGTCAATCAGAATTTATATTTTGGCCGGTAAAAAATATGCTTGGCCGGCTGATTTTTACATCTACCAGCCAACTTGGCTGGTGAATCAGGAAGTTAATATCGGACACTATACCCCCCCCCCCCCCCCCCCCCCCCCCCCTCCCTCCCTCTCATACACACAAAACTAGTCACTTTACAGGGACACTGTGAAGTCTACTGCACTGAGTAACACCATGTGGTCTTATTACTGCAATCCCACTGCTACATATACTTGCTCAACTCATTTGATCCTACACATAACTTTTCTGTACATATAAAATGTCTTTTTTGAGTTTGCAGTTACCTTTTCGACGAATGATGAATACTTATATTTATATTGTTTCTCTTTTGTCTTCTGTTTTTATCACTCTGAGCCTTGCAACAAAAGTTCACTCACATGTACATTGTGAATTTGCAGTTGAATGACAATAAAGTTTGTCTGTATTCAACTGTCTGCACAGCAAAAAGGGAACTTAAGATAAGTAAAATTGTCTTGTAATGAGTGTATTTACCCTTGATTTGAGCAGGTAAATAAGATTATCTGCCAATGGAATGAGCATTTTGACCCCTAAAATAAGATAATTAGATAAACTGCACTTGAAATAAGATGATTGAGATGAGTTAATCCTATTTTAAGTGCAGAAATCTTATTCCAATGGCAAATAGTCTGATTTAGCAGCTCAAATTGTTGATATACAACATTGTTAGGGTACAGTTCATGAAGCTGTGTAGCAGGTTTGTTGCAGCAGAAATGACCAGAGGTGGGTAGAGTGGCCAAACATTTTACTTAAATAAGAGTAGCACTACTTCGCCATATTATTACTCAAGTAAAAGTCAAAAGTAGTCAGCCAAGAAATTATTCAAGTACGTAAAAAAGTATTCGGTAAGAAGGCTACCCAAGTACTGAGTTACTACTCACACTGCAAAAACGGAAATAAAAATAACTAAAATGTTCTTAAAATGAGTGTATTTTTCCTTGATTTGAGCAGGTAAATAAGATGCTTTGCCAATGGAATAAGATTTTTGCACTTAAAACAGGAGCAATTCATCTCCATCATCTTATTTCAAGTGCATTATATCTAATTATCTTATTTTAGGGGTGAAAATACTCATCCTATTGGCAGATAATTTGATTTACCTGCTCAAATCAAGGACAAATGCACTAATTTTGTCCTTGATTTGAGCAGGTAAATCAAATTCTGATCTTTACTTATTTTTGGTTATGTTTTTGCAGTGCATAACAGCTGAGGATTTAATACTTAAAATGATGTAGTCAGACCGAAATATAAGGTTATGTGTAAATGCTGGTATCTTAAAGACAAAAATGAAAAATATACCAAGAATAACATCATTACAAAACATCAAATTCAGGAAGAAACACAATTTTTCAACGTTAAACTTAAAGAAATACTTAACAGCAGTTAATATATATATATACAGTATGTTAGAACAGTGCAAAGTACTTCCAATAACAATATCTACTGTTTACTGTATGATCATTTAACCTCCGAATGACTCCACAAGCTCAAAAAGATAGAAAATAACATTAAAGTAACAAAGCTTTAAGTCTCACTTTAATATAAACTAATATAAGTATGTTCTGTGTTTGTGAAGTTACTCACAGCACATAGAGTAAACAGATGTTTTACTCAAATAAGAGAAGTGATACTTGAGTAAAAATATGACTCAAGTAAAAGTAAAAAATAACGTGCACTCCTAAAATGGACTGCCCCCCCTTACACACACACACAATTTGTATACAATCTGTATAGATTCTGTAAATCTTATCTGCCATTATTTATCTTGTATTATAAACCCACTAATACATATATAATCATTTTCCTAACATTCCTGTATATTCTGTATAATCTGTGCATATAGCTCCCATATTTATATTTATACACAACATTTTACAGTCCCCTACTATTACTTTTTACTTATACATACACTTATAAATAATGTTTATATTCTGTATAGCACTTCTGGATAGATGCAAACCACATTTCGTTGCTTTGTACTTGTGACAGTGCAATGACAATAAAGTTGAATTCTATTCTATTCTATTCTAAAAGTAAATTTTGCTCAAAAATGTACTGAAGTGAATGTAACTGAGTAAATGTAACTAGTTACTACCCAGCTCTGGGAATTAATGAGGCTGAGGACTCACCGGCTGATGGATCTTCTTTTCAGGTTCTTGCTGCTCTGATGGTTTCCTTGTATCTCACAGCGGATAGTGCAGCATGGAAGGTTTATCTCTTTCTGTTCGGTTTATTTTCACTTCCTTAAACTTGTGACATATGATCCCACTTTATTACGTTACACTCAACCATGTCTCAGGGCTACCTGGAGACATTAAATGCTGCTGAAGGGAGATCTGCAGTTCAGCTTTAAGGCGTCGGCTGCAGCCGTTTCATAAAACTGAATAAATGTGATTTTGTCTTCAAAAGACGATGAAGGTTCAGCTCAAAGAAAACAGGAACTGAGAGTAAAATTCGTTAGGAAATCACGAGAAATGCAGGAATCAGAGTTATTTCACGTGTAAATATCACATGCTGACAAAGACTTTCACTTTTAAAAATCCATCACTTTCAAATGAATCCACAGTTCCTGAAAGATCAAGTGGCACGTATCATATGTCAGATTGAAACTAATCCGTCTAGATTTAATATCTGGACCTTCCCGCAGCGAACGTGGCCCTGAAATGACTCTCACAGACCCATCTGGATTCATCAGCCTCTGTCCTGAACTACAACCAGGAAAACTGATTTATCCATTTAGCCCAGACTCAAACTTTAGACGCTTGTTGAGTATAAAACAACCTTTAATACCAATTTACAGGAAAATAAATCTCCCCAGACAGAGAAGGTTCCGGTCTGGCCATTAGTGAAGGGTCCAGGTTTCCTTTGACTGTAGATCTGATCCTGTCTGTTTGGACCCGTCTGTCTAGGTTTCTGTTGTCTTAAGCACATAAATCAGACTCTTCGTCAGTTCCTCTAAAATCCAAAACCCATTGATTTATTTTATTTCTCCACAGATTCCCCTTAATCCAGTTTGACAGCATCTAGATTTTATCTGATTAATCTCCACTGGAGTAGATGAAAGGAGAGGCGAGCTCTAACCCTTCTAGCGTGTAATCTTTGATGCCGCTGTAAACCCAGTCAGCATATTCCAAGGCACAGAGAGGAAAACCAGGCTTTTGACAGCGTTTATGTTTTATAAGCAATTAAGATTGGACATGTAGGGCCGTGTAAGGTTTGCAGACACCGGCAAAAACCTTGTGGCATTTTAAAGCAGAGGAGCAGAGATTCCACTTTTTCCAATCACTGCAGAAGCACAAACAAAAAAAAAAAAGAAAAAAAAAGACACACCCATGTTTAAACAACCCAGCTTTTAAAAGCATCAGCCTGTACCATCTCTAATTACATGGGTGGAAACATTTACAACATTTACATTTGCTATTTGGGAAACAATCAACTAAATTAAACCTCTAGAGGAAAACAAAACAAAAATCTGTCACATCCATCTTAAACAGATTAAAGATAAAGAATAATCCAAATCCAAACCAAACCCAAAACACCTCCCCTCCCTCTTAAGGCAGTATGGATTTCCTTTTATGAGGCTAATTGGAAACACCAGGTCCTTGTCAGCATTGCTCATGGGCGCGCTTCCATGGCAACACCTGACCAGGTGACCTCAAAGAAAAAGAGAGTGGTGAGAACAAAAGAAATAAGTTCTTAAAGTTACATGTATAAAGACAAAGACTTAAACCTTCCCCAAATTACAATTTCTTTATTAAAAGACAGAAAATGCCCGTTTACAACAATAAGTGAGGGGGTAAATCCCTCACAGGCCGGCACGTTGGAACCAAAGTGGTTTGGTGGATGAACAACACAGCGCTGGACGATAATTCAATAACGATACATATCGATCGATTGTTTTATATCGATGAAAGAAAACAAGGGTCAATAAAAAGTTCAACAGAACAACAATTTTCCTTCTTTTTGCATTCTAGCCATGTAGATTATTATTACAGTCATTACATCCTCCAAACCAATCACAACGCAGACCCAGAAACGCCCCTCCCCCTTCATAGAGTTCAGACTAGAGCACACGTTGTTTTTAATGTTTTTTCAAAAACTTGTAGTTTTGGTAAAAAATAAAGTTGGTTGAATAAAGGGTTGAGTTTAAATTCAGTGTTTGTGCGTCTTTATCTAAAAATAAGTCGCTAAGCAACAGCATAAAATGGCCAGGGCTGCACTTAAAATATATGCTTTGAATTTGTTAATTATCGATATGATTTATATTTTATCAATATGCTTTTTCCTCTATATCGTCCAGCCCTAGAACAACATGCATCATTCCAGTACAGAGCCTTGGAGTTGGCCGTGAAAACATGGGAAGGTGGAGTTCTACTGTCCGTCCACTAGAGGCCAGTAAAGTCCAGCCAGTAGGAGGCGTGGACCACACCTCCCTCTGGGCTCTGAGGAGGACACATGCAGCCCATGGATGGGCATTAGCGGTGTCACCGACCTGGTGGTCAGGCTGTTACTGGAGCATCCAAGGCAAGGCGAGGTTATTCATGAGGCACTTCTCAGTAAGGAGACGCTCCAAAGCGAAGAAGGTCCGCAGACACAAAGTCGTCTGGGAAAAGCAGCCAGAAACGTAGACTTAGACAACTTTATTTGTCATTTTGTGTGTACACTACAGGGTGCATACAGGACGACATTTGGTTGCATACAGCTTATAGGAGTATAGTCAGATTCCAGGTTGCAACATTGCAACATAAAGCGCAGCAGTGAACATAATGTTAACGTTTAACAGTGCAGGAGAAAGACAGTGTGCCGTCACATTGTGCAGGAGAACTTACAAACCATTTTTAATGTGCAAAATAATGGTGCAAAAAGGCATTTCCGTTGTGTAAAGGGAAACTAAGAGTCCGGCGGCATTTGTCGTGCCGCCGATGTACAGATGTGGTGCAGAGTCTGATTTAGAGTTCAGCAGTTCAACAGTCTGATGGCAACAGGGGAAAAAGCTGCTGCAGAACCTGGTGGACCTGCAAAAGAGAGACTCTGCAGAAGCCTTCAGCTTCATTCGGGTGGCTCTCTCTCTCTCAACCAGAACCACAGACCGGCTCAACAGAACCTCCTGCGAGGAGCCTGGAAAGAAACGAGGAAGCGGCTCACGTTCCCACAGGCAGGCGGACATGTCTGAGGCGACTCAGGTCTGAGGAGACAACGTGGGCCCAAGATGCTGGTGGACTCCTGAAACGTTGTTCTCACAGGAACACGAGGCCGGGGGACATCTGGAAGCAGTCAGGGGCCAACGCTGGGCTCCTTTCCCCCCCCCGCCACCGTTCCTCAGGGCCCTGAAATCAAAGGAGGAGGCAGAGCGGGTTCTTTCTTCAGCCACAGGACAGAGACGGCTGAGCCTCCTCAGACATGCTGCATCAAACACAACAGATGAGAAGAGACCCAAACTTTGTTTTGGTTTGTTAAAGTCAGCGCTTTCCCACAATGCACTGCACATCTAGCCTGTTTGCTAATCCAGCTGTTTTTAAAAAAAATACTTGCAGGGAATACGGTGTTTTAAAACAAAAGAATAAGATTTTAGTGTAAGAAAAGGATTTTTAAACAGAAGCCTTTTTATTCTGATGGACGTGTGCAGATGATGGGTAAATAAAATAAATAAAAGCGATTTCATGTTCAGAACGCCTTTTTTTCGTCTTCATAGTCATTTAGTCAGTTTCCCATTTAAAAAAAAAGCACACTGCAAAACTTTAACTAAAAATAAGTTAAATTTACTTGAAATTAGTGTATTTGTCCTTGATTTGAGCAAGTAAATAAGATGATTTGCCAATGGAATGAGATTTTTGTACTTAAACAGGAATAACTCATCTTATTTAGAGGGCAGAATAACTAATTATCTTTTTTTAGGGGTCAAAATACTCATTCCATTGGCAGATAATTTAATGCACCTGCTCAAATCTAGGACAAATACGCTCATTTCAAGAAAATTTGACTTATTTTTAGTTCTGTTTTTGCAGTGCAGACGCTTAACATCAATTATATCATTGATGTGAGAATTTTATGAAAATAAAAATTCTCAAACCTTTCAAACCGAATTTAAGAGTTTAGTTTACACATATTCACCGTATTTAATGCACCAATGAAAATAGAGCCACTGGGTTATTCCAGAAGAACAAACAGCGTTGAGAAACTTCAATAGTTTGTAGTTTTTTAACTTTGGTCATCATAACAACCAAAGTTTTTTTTTTTCAGCTTTGGGGTGAAAAGCTGTGACTTTCTCACAGAGTCTCAGTGAGCTCTCAATGAGAGGGCGAGTTCAGCACACCTGCTGCTGCGCTCAGGCCTTTTACTTAGTGGAAAGGTATGCAGGTTTTTTTTTTCCTCTCTGTGGCCCCCAGCACCTGATATTTACTCCAGTCAGGAGCCCCCCCCCCCCTGCAGAGACATCAGCCCAGTCACAGACTGCATGCAGTCACATGATGACTTCCTCTAATTGACTAAAACTTTGTATAGCTTAATTAAATTGAATTTTAAATCCAACGTCCTTGTTTGGACCTTTTAATTCTGGCAGGTTTTATTTTTGTTTTTTTGGGTTTTTTTTAACCAAAACAACAGTGAAAGAAATGAGAAATCAGGACTGAACTCAATCAGACATCAGTGTTTCATGGCTGGCAGCCGCAGGTGGGAAGTTTTATGTTGTTTTTTTTATACGGCTTTCTGCCAAATACACCCAGAGAACCCTGGGTTTGATCCACATGCAGACGATTTAGAGCGGCCTGTAGATACACACTGCAAAAACGGAACTAGAAATAAGTAAAATGTTCTTAAAATCTGTGTATTTGTCCTTGATTTGAGCAGGTAAAGCCAATGGAATAAGAATTTTGCACTTAAAATAGGAACAATTCATCTCAATCATCTTATTTCAAGTGCAGTGTGTCTAATTATTTTATTTTAGGGGTAAAAATACTCATTCCATTGGCAGATAATCTTATTTACCTGATCAAATCAAGGATAAATACACTAATTTTAAGAACATTTTACTTAATTTTAGATCCGTTTTTGCAGTGCAGAACATGGACCAGAAGGCTTCACTGCAAAAATTAAACTAAAAATAAGTACTTTTTTTTTTAAATTAGTGTATTTGTCCTTGATTTGAGCAGCTAAATAAGATGATTTGCCTATGGAATAAGATTTTTGTACTTAAAATAGGAATAACTCATCTTCATCATCTTATTTAGAGGGCAGAATAACTAATTATCTTATTTTAGGGGTCTAAATACTCATTACATTGGCAGATAATCTTATTTACCTGCTCAAATCAAGGACAAATACACTTGTTTCAAGAAAATTTTACTTCTTTTTAGTTCTGTTTTTGCAGTGTTCAGCAGCAGGAAGCTGTAAGAACGGCGCACGGTTTCCCAGAGAGAGAGATGCATTGTGGAGCGGAGGATCAAACCCTCATTCTCCTGAAAAACGTTAAACCAGTACTTTAGGAGAAACTTTTGGTCAGCTTTGCCATGACCATAACTTTATATAATCGCTTCAGTTTTAAACAGGAACGCTGCTGTTATCTACTGCTGACTAATATATTAGTTACAGATGACTTCCTTGTAGGTAATGCGGGTTTTCTTCGTTCGACAACGTGAACGTCTGCTTCTGAAGGCTGAAAGTGTTTCGAAACAGCTCAGCGTATTCCCTTTAAAAGCAGCAACCAAGGTTTAGCGGCCAGCTGACCGGCGGTGTGCAGCGCCTTTTTTCTACAACCCTGATCACTGATGCTTTGGTTTCTGATATTAACGAGTCGAAAGCACAAGAACAGTGTAAAATATTAGCATATTTGTAAAGCTAACTGTAACCAGCTCGTCTGCACTTATCACAGATCCTGAGGGAGATTCAGGTCTGGACTTTGACTAGGCCATGCATATCCTAAAAAAATTATTAATCACATAGTATGTAGCTGTATGTTCAGGATGGTTGTCCTGCTGGAAGGTGAACCCGGCCTCAGGTCTTCTGCCAGGATTGTCCTGGATTCATCTCCATCCAGACCATCGCTGACCGGCTTCCCTGGCCATGCTGAGGGAAAGCAGCCCCACAGCATGATGCTGCCACCCTCACGGCGAAAACACACTAGTGGGAAAAACGGCACTTCATGCTTGACAGGAAATAATCATTTGCCGTTTTCTGATAAAACCTAAAATCTCCCCATCAGTCTCACAAACCTGAAGGATATTTAAAAGACTGGTCAGCGCTTTGACTTCTCTGTGAAGAGTCGCTTTCGGCTCCATCTAAGCCACAGGTGTCAAACTCAAGGCCCGCGGGCCGAATCCGGCCCGTCAAGGTAAATTATCCGGGCCCTCAAGAGCCAAAAAAAAGGCATATCATGTCATAAAGTAGAGACATATATCCTTTTAAAGAGTATAAAGTGGCTAAAACTGTGCCTCCTGTAAGTGTAACTCACCCCAATATCAACTTTTCTTGCAGATAAACTGTATAAACTTGGCCTAAGGGTGCTATTTTTATGTTACTGTGCATTTTTATACTTCTATGTGAACTGGAATGAGATTATGAAATGAAAAGTATCGTCTATACACGTGCAACCGGCCCTTTTCATGACTTCATGACGCCAAAGTGGCCCCATATAGAAATGAGTTTGACAGCCCTGATCTAAGCCAAAAAAAAACAGGGTTTGAACTGGTGCTGATCGAATTCAGAGAAGAAACGTAAAATTTTAAAAATTAGCGCTGATTCAGCAACTTCTCCCACCTGCATAATGTAGCCATAATGTAGCACAACGCGCCGCCCCCTGATGCAGTGGCGCCCTGGGTGAAGAGTCACGCCGCCCGCATCAGAATCACACTACTGAGATTAAACTACACTTTGTTTACTAATTACAGGACTTCTGAAGGCAATTGCTGGCGTTAACTTTTATTCAGGGGCAACAGAATGAGAGAAGCTGCATGAAAATGCATCATTTACTTTTTCCACTGGAAAACTATTAAAGTCATCAATGTGTGCAGCAGTAAAAGGACAGAAACGGTGAAAACCTGAAGATGTGTGAACACTGTACGTCAGTGCTTGAAGTTCGGAAAAGGCAGAGAAAGGAACCAAGCCTGGGAGGAGAACTGTTGGAGATGTTCAGACCCTCCTCCAGGAACAAGCTCTGTCCTGCCTCCTCCTCCTCCTCCTCCTCCTCCTCCTTCATCTCAAAGCCAGTCTCCAGAGAGCGCGGCGCACATTTCAGCCTCTCTTCCTCCAGTTGACAGAGAGGTCTGCGCCGCTTTTGCAACCTCTCCCCTCCACCTCCGATGGGCCAGAGAGACTGAGTGGCTGCCGCTGCATCTGCCCGCCCTGCACATATGGATTGTTGCGCCTCGGCTTCGGTTCTGGGATGGTTACGCATCGTGCTGCTTTGGGCCGCGCAGTCAGGAGCGCTTGCACAACACGGTAGGTGCAGCGGAAGCAACACCATGCATGCATGCAGCCTTACACTGCAAAAACAGAACTAAAAAGAAGTAAAATTTTCTTGAAATTAGTGTATTTGTCCTTGATTTGAGCCTGTAAATAAGATTATCTGCCAATGAAATTAGTATTTTGACCCCTAAAATATGATAATTAGTTATTCTGCACTCTAAATAAGATAATGGGGATGAGTTTATTCCTATTTTAAGTACAAAAATCTCATTCCAGTGGCAAATCATCTTATTTAGCTGCTCAAATCAAGGACACATACACTCATTTCAAGAAAATTTGACTTAATTTTAGTTTCATTTTTGCAGTGTACGTCTCAGACACCCGATCCACACTGCAAAAATAGAACTAAAAATAAGAAACATTTTCTTGAAATTAGAGTATTTTTCCTTGATTTGAGCAGGTAAATAAGATTATTTGCCAATGGAATAAGATTTTTGCACTTTAAATAGGAACAATTCATCTTCATCATCTTATTTTAAAGGCAATATATCTAATTATCTTATTTTAGGGGTAAAAATACTCATTCCATTGGCAGATAATCTTATTTACCTGCTCAAATCAAGGGTAAATACATTCATTTCAAGAAACTTCTACTTATTTAGTTCTATTTTTGCAGTGCAGAACCCGGTGGCATAGATAATAGGATCAGGACTCCTGCACACATGTCTCCTCGCCTCAGATGGTCTTTAAAAGAGGCAAGAACCCGGTTAAAAAAGTGTTTTTAACTTATTTGGAGGTCAGAAGGTCTCGATCCCTGTTTGGGTTTGACCAAAACAAACTTTGAAACAATTAGCTTCGGTAAAATAAGGAGTCTCTTGACCGGTTTTAATTGAATGAATAAAGCCCAGTCCTTCACACGGTGTTAGGCGGACTTTGTCTCAGTACAGAACAGCTCTGCAGCTCCAAACACGAGTAAATTTTAGGCAAATTAAAACTTTTCTGCTGAGCTGTCGTCAAAAGGTTGAAGGTCTTCGTCTGCAGGTCGTCCCGGAACAGATCAAAGCTGATAATAGTACACGTTAAGTGGTGCTGGGGGGGTCCCGGCTCATGAAATGAACCCGTCCTGCAGGCCTGTTGTGAGAACAACAAACTTTCCCGAGCCAAACCAAAGTTTAACGTGACTCTGGTAACACAGCGGGACGAGTTGGAGTAATTTTCTGTGACCCGCGGGGAGCAATAACTGTCTGTCTGCGAAGCTCAAACTAGCAGGACTTCAGACAAAATTAGGATCAGATGACTTTTCTGCAGACTGGAACGGGTTCAGCGCATATTTTGGTCTAAGCAGCTCTTTAACAACTTGTTAAAAACTCCAAATTATCAGCGGGAAAGTATCAGAAAGGATTTTGTTCAGTCGTCTAAAAGCATAAATCAGTTAAAAGATTGTATCTACTTGCCCCCAGAGGTTAACCGTCATTAACCACATTTTATTGGTTCAGTTTAACCCGCCACACCCAAGCCTGATCACTTTCTGACCTCTGGAACCAAGGCTGCAGCCTGAAGTGACCCAATTCTGATTTTTTTTGCCCATATGCGACCTGGATCTGATCTTTTTATGACAGTCTGAACAACACAGATCAGAATTTTTCAAATGCGACCCAGGCCACTTGGATATGTGGTCCTGAATCCGATACGTATCTGATCTTTTCAAATGCGACCTGTGTCTGTACGGCCGGGTCGCATTTATCCGACCTGTACGTCACCGATACTCGACAAACGTCACTATTCTGCGTCCTGCTATGCAGAAGCGGGAAGAAAGACGACACCCATAGCGGACTACAATGAGAAGAGCAGTCAGTGGAGAGAAAGCTCCGGTTAGAAAATAAATTAATGACCGCAAAATGCGCGCCAGCAGTATAATCCATGTTTACTTCCGCAAACACTGAGGACGCTTGCTACGTGTGACGTCATCACGTCCTCGAGTGCGCATGCGGGACACTTCAGTTGAACGCGTTCAGTTCACACAGGAGATCACATACAAGTCGCATATATTTGGAAATGTGAACGGACACGCAAAAAAAATCTGATTTCACAAAAAAATCAGAATTGAGCATTAAGACCTGCAGTGTGAACGTAGCCTTAGTTAGCGCCTTAGCGGAACCTGCCTGACAACACGAAGTAGGCTAAACGATCCCAAAAAGCAACACAATGCGGGCCTAAAGAAGTTCAATTACAGATGAGAAACAAAGTTGTTGACATGTATCAGTCTCTGAAGTCCTTTCTAAGGCATTGGAACGTCAGAGAACCACCCTTAAGAACCGTTATCAACAGATGGAGAGAACATGGAATGGTGGAGAACGTTCTGAGGAGAAGCCAAAGAAAATTACTCGTAGAGAGCATCAGCTTCTTACCCTGGAGGTCACAGAAACACCCAGAACAGCATCTAAAGCTCGGATATTTTCTTTAAAGAACATTTATAAAAGGTTGGACCTGCCATCTTGGAAACATTAACCTGACACTTTCAAAGAACTATTTATTATTCAGTATTTTATTGTGTATTCAACCATTTCCAGCAGTTCAGCAATCAAATGCACACATCATGTTTTAGGGTCTGAACAATGTAAGATAAAACCGCACATTAGGATGAAAGGCCTCGAAGGTTTCTTAAAGAAATTATTTGGGTTCATTGATTTCCTTTTTCTCAGTCTGGATTTTATTTTCTGCGTATTTCCAGAATGCAGAAAAAAGATCTGCACTGCAAAAACGGATCTAAAAACAAGTAAAATGTTCTTAAAGTTAGTCTATTTGTCCTCTATTTGAGCCAGTAAATAAGACCATTTGCCAATGGAATGAGTATTTTTACCCCTAAAATAAGATAATTAGATATCCTGCACTTGAAATAAGATGATGGAGAGGAATTGTTCCTATTTTAAGTGGAAAAATCTCATTCCATTGGCAAAAAGTCTTATTTACCAGCTCTAATCAAGGACAAATACACTCATTTCAAAAAATATTTACTTATTTTTAGTTCTATTTTTGCAGTGTGGAAAAGTTTCTTTCACTTGGCTCGCTTCATTTGGACGAGGTCACTATGAGGGTGCTCCCCAATCGGCTTTAGATCAAGTCACTGGAGATTTTTGGACCTATTTACTACAAAATGAAAAAAATAATGGTTAAATTTGATGGAGGAGAAGGAGAAACTGAAGCAGTGTTGCAGGTCGGCCTATAGGCGAATGAATGAGAGCATTGGACACCAAGTATCCACTTTTTCTCCTACCTTATGCATCATTTTCCATTTTCTCTGACTCCTAAGTGAATAAGTCCAGCATTGAGACAACATCAGCTCATTTATGTGTCGGCTGAAGTAGGAACCTTTCGACTTTCTTGACCCAAAACCAATCCTAACCTTAAATTAACCCCAACAAAACTGCTTCCCTCCTGAACCAGCCGACAAGCCCCCTGGGAAACAGACCCAACACTCTTATCTCAAACCAATCTTCGTTCCCGCACATCTGGGCTGCTGGCGGCCCCCGTTTCTCTCTCCGGGGGTCTGGTTCATTAGCCCCCCCCGCCCCCTCCTCCTGTGGAGCCACTAAGCCAGGGGGTTTAGCCAGCCGACCCAATCTGGTCGACACTCATCCTCCCTGAAGACGTTGGGTGTTTAGACAACCTCTGACCCGGCGTCTCTCCAGCGGAGCTTCCAGACTGGCTGTGCGCTCAGAAGGGCGACAGTCTAAACAACAGCGCTCGCTTTAAAGGAGCTGTCAACGTGACAACCGGCCTTGTTTGGGGCCGGGATCACCGGCTGTGGCTGTGTTCCGTCGCTTCGCAGCTTTCAGGGGTTTTAACACATCCTGGGCGTCTTTACTCCAAGTCAAACAAAGGAAACAAGTCCACTTGGTTTGTCCCCTCCGCTGACAGCTTTGACCGTCTCACTCAGCCACCTCGGGACATCAGAGGGTCGTCTTCACCGTGGGTTACAGCCCATTTGGTCTGAGCATCATTTCCTGGGGCGAGCTGAGAGGAATGTCTGTTATTCCTGGGAACTCGTGTCACCTGAGGGGGTGAGAAGGAAACTTCCTGCTCCTCAAATCAACCCTAATTCTGGCCCTGAGACATTCGGACATTCGGATGTTAACTTGTTGCTCATTTAAGGAACATTGAACATGTGCTTGCCAAACAACTTTAATGCCTGGACAATCGTTGAGTCATTGCAAATAAAGCCCAGCCATCTTTCTCAGTGACTTCTGAATGTAGTTTTTGTTTCTGCCTAGGCTGTGTAGAGGCTGATATTTTGCTTTTTTGTGCCCATTTCTGACACGTTTTCTCTTCATAAGAGATGGAAAAGTTTGACATTCCTACTTACCGACTAAAATTGGTTGTGTACTTGTTGCAGGATCAAGTATTTCTCCATGTCCAACGTTTTTGCAAGCATTTAGAAATCGGTTTTGTTCATCTCAAGGTCCATCTGGCCTTGTGCAAACCCAAAAACAACGACCTACATTAAACTCCAGCAGTCTAACGCTACCATCCCCTAATTGTGGAATAATTCTCCAAAAGCCTGAGAGTGCATCAACACCAGCTCTGATTATGTAATTTATTGTTTCTTTCTCATTTGAAGGCATCTCCAGGCTGCATCTGGCACAAATTAGGTCCAGATTGGACCCTGTGTTCTGGGTCCCTGGCATTATGATGAACTGTTTCTCTGAGTGTACAGAGACACGAACTTTGGTAGCTTGCAGAAGTTGGGCCTATAGTAGCCAAACCCAGACGTTCTCTTCCTGGAGTCGATCCAGCCCATTCAAGTGGATCCCTGGGTGTTTGCGGGCCAGAGGAGATCTATAGCCCGTATAGTAAACTCTGGGTTCTGTTCCCAGTGGGATGTGCCAGTGAACAACTTCCAGACGGTAGGGGGAAGCTTGAGATGGACACACGCAATAGACGGATCATCTTAAGAAATGTTGGTGCTGGACCCAACCTTAGAGATAAAGTGAGGCCAGGAAACGGGCTTGGTGTAGAACTGCTGTTCTGCAGCGGCAAACGGACTCAGTTGAGTGGTTTGAGGCTTAGACTCAGCAAAAAACACATTTTACCACCAGGTTAGACAACCAAAAGGAAGCTGCTGGGCGAAACTTTAACGCACAAGTTGCTGGTACCTCTAGAAAGGGCACTGGAGAGGGTGAGTGGACTTCGTTAGGCAAAACTGCGAAACATGCATCGCCTGGAGGTGGATTTGTCATGACATTGTCTACTCTGGTGAGAAGCTTAAGTGGCGATATAAAGAAGGATCGCTAAGCTATTTTGTTGAAGTTGTTCCAAAGAATTACATAGGGAACATTTTACTGTGTACTAGATTCATTTTACTGTAATAAATACATTATTGTGCTTCTTATTGGCAGCTATGCCATCCACGGGCATAAATGGAGACCCGCATCTAGCTAAAATCTCCAGAAAGAGCGATTTGTTCTCTTCCGGTGCAGTCCAGCGTGACCCGTCCAATGTGTTTAAAGGTTGTCAAAAGACCCAGAGCCCTCCGGTGTGCGTTCCCCTTCAAGAAGCTGTTCTAGAACCAGATTGCAGTTGATCCGGGCAGAGGATGTCGGGCAGAGGAGATCGCCATCGCCTTTGGAGTTTTATTTGTATTACATTCTGGATCTGCATGAAACCTACTGTGAAGTTATCCACCATGTTGGATAGACAGATGCCTCCATTCTGAAACCAATTAGATTCGTTCCTAATACCACTAATCATGCCCTCCGATACCTCAGTTTGACTGTCTAGGCCAGGGCTTCAAACTCATTTTGGTTGAGGGGCCGCATTCAGCTTAATCTGATCTCAAGAGGGCCACACGAGTAAACTCATTGCAAGATTAAATAGAACTAATAAAAGTGGACTTGTTGTTGATTTTTATATTAAATTCATTTCACTTTTACACAATATATTATGAATAACCTCAGCGTTTTTAAGAAAAGTATGTGCAATTTCAACAATACTTTTACTCAGTTAAACATTTACTTAAATGCATTATGCATAAGAACTGATCACAGTGATTGTACAATGTTGAAAAACATTTATTCACATTTTTTTGTACTTAAAAACACTGTCCTGCATGACAAAATACATAAAACAGATAATAATTATGAAATGATTTAAAATCAATTTTCCACATCTGAAGCTCAGTGCTACCATCTGCTGATTAAAACACAGCGCCCCTCGTGGACAATATAGGAACTGCAGATTTTCAATTAAACAAAGTACATGTGTTTATTCAATAATTGTTTTATCATTCTCTTCCTTTTATCTCCTCTTTCTTTCACCTTTTCCTTTTTTCTTCTTGTTCTTCCTTTCCTCTCCTACTTTCCCATTGTAGTGTCCATATCATTTGAGATATTCCCCGCATGAATCATAATAAAACTATTCACATTCATAAATCAAGCGGAGCACTATGGCAAAAGCAGTACTGCTCCACTTGTGAAAGTCAAATCTGATTAGCTCTTTTTGGCATTAAGACAACAATTCTTATTGCCACATAAGGGGTGTCAAACATACGGCCCGCGGGCCGTATGTTTGACACCCCTGATCTAAGCCATTTTCCTCCAAATGTAATTGTTTCCACATCAAATTACATCTAAATTGAAACATTCCTTTGTGTGATCAACCCACTTGTATCAACATGGACTAATGTAGAAGCCAAAACATGTTAACTAAAACCAGTTGTATGTATTTTATATCCCAAAGTTGGGATTCCTCTATGATATGGTGGCGGTCCAGTTCCTGATTATGAAACACGTCTGGGCGTGAATTAGACTTTAAAGAAACGCATCCGGTCACATTGAGTTTCATCACATTCTGGCTTTTCCCAACGCTCTCAGCAGGATTTCATTTACTGAACATTAGGAGCCCAGATGTTCAACCGTCTAAAAAAAAATACACAACAGCCCTGATGAAGTCACTGATGGGAGAGAAATAAAGCCCCAATAAAGCCGTAGAGTCCGAAATCCATGTGCTGATTTCCTCGTGTTCTGGTTTGTTTTGTCTGTCATCATCAGATCCGTCCTGTACAAGCAGAACCGCAGGACTCTGGCGTAGATAAAGAGTTCAAGGAAGGGATTGTAGGTGGATTGATTCTGATTTAAGATTATAAGCATCACCTTTCACAGCTCCGGAGTGTTACCCTGGAGGACACCGGATCTTACGCAGCCCATACCGCAGCGTCGACTTTGACTCCACAGAGATCCAGAACACGGCCATCCAAGACCTGATCTGCGATCACTCGCTGTTTCCCGGCTGGTACCGGTTCCGGATCAACGGCAAGCCGGCAGAGATGCCGACCAGCTGCGTTGAGGTAAGACATTAGAACTGCAAGAATTGCTAAGGACTCAAACAGCAGGCCGTTACGCGGAGCTACTCATAATTTTATTTATGTAGCACCAATTCATGAAACACGTCATCTCAAGGAACTTTCCCAAGTCAGACTCCATCAGATCCTCCAGGTTGGTCAGAAAGTTTCCTCTCTAAGGAAACCCAGCAGGTTGCATCAAGTCTCTCCAAGCAGCATTCACTCCTCCTGAAAGAGCGTAGAGCCACAGTGGACAGTCGTCTGCATTGTTGATGGCTTTGCAGCAATCCCTCATACTGAGCATGCATGAAGCGACAGTGGAGAGGAAAACTCCCCATTAACAGGGAGGAAAACCTCCAGCAGAACCAGAACCAGGCTCAGTGCGAACGCTCAACTGCCTCGACCCACTGGAGGTTAGAGAAGACAGAGCAGAGACACAGAAAGCACAGAAGCACACATTGACCCAGGTGTACTTTCTATGTTAGAGAAGACAAAGCAGAGACACAGAAAGCACAGAAGCTCACATTGACCCAGGAGTACTTTCTATGTTAGAGAAGACAGAGCAGAGACACAGAAAGGACAGATACTTACATTGACCCAGGAGTACTTTCTATGTTAGAGAAGACAGAGCAGAGACACAGAAAGGACAGAAGCTCACATTGACCCAGGAGTACTTTCTATGTTAGAAAAGACAGAGCAGAGACACAGAAAGCGCAGATGCTTACATTGACCCAGGAGTACTTTCTATGTTAGAGAAGACAAAGCAGAGACACAGAAAGCACAGAAGCACACATTGACCAAGGAGTACTTTCTACGTTAGAGAAGACAAAGCAGAGACACAGAAAGCACAGAAGCTAACATTGACCCAGGTGTACTTTCTATGTTAGAGATGACAAAGCAGAGACACAGAAATCACAGAAGCTTACATTGACCCAGGTGTACTTTCTATGTTAGAGAAGACATAGCAGAGACACAGAAAGCACAGAAGCACACATTGACCAAGGAGTACTTTCTATGTTAGAGAAGACAGAGCAGAGACACAGAAAGCACAGAAGCACACATTGACCAAGGAGTAACTTCTATGTTAGATGGAAATAGCAGGTGATCTGTCTTCCCCAGATGATGTCACAACTAACAGAACGCCAGACCAGGTGTACCTTCTATGAAGAGGTACACAGCGTTATTAAGAAGTGCTCACTCTGGTCCAATATGCCTCCCCCCCTTCGTCTGGGAACCATGTTGGGACCCCAGTGGGTGCAGCTTTCCCACCCGTCGAGAGGCAGCATCTCAACCTAATGTCACAATTAAGAGCTATTGGTTAAAAACGGCCAAAACTGCGTAGACTGTGAAAGCCAAGATTTCTGAACAGCTCAAGCCACTGCAGACGTTAACGTCGTCACGGTGCTTATTAAGTCGGCAGACTGCTTTAATTAGCACCTTCGGCCCAGGCGTGAGCAACAACAACCTCCTCCTGCAGATAATGACGGGTTCTGCTGCGATCCCCTCTCCTCTCCTCCTGCAGATGAACCGCTGTGGCACCCAGGCTCCCATCTGGCTGTCGTTGAAGGACACCTCTCTGCCGGGACCGGGCCGGGTCCGCCAGCTCTCCGCCTGCGCCACCTGGCAGTTCTTCCACGGCAGCGCCAAAGACTGCTGCCTCTTCCGCATCCCCGTCACGGTGAGGAACTGCGGCGACTTCCTGGTCTACTACCTGCAGCCGACGCAGGGCTGCATGGGATACTGCGCCAAAGGTGAACACCGTGGGGGGGGGGTTCTGTGTTCTTGACTCTGACGATGGCCAGGTAGCCACTTAAACTCGTGTCTTAGTTGCTCCAGAGTTGGGATCCAGGGTCTGCCTGACAGGAGAAGTGGAAGTCGACGGTCAATGCAAAGGTATGGGGTTTTTTGGAAAATATTAAAATGCATCTTTTGCAAGCCACTCCTATTACTGGAAAACACCGTAGAGCATATGTGTTCCCAGCTCCGGTGCCGTCTTTGCCGACCCGACCGGTGATCACCGCAGAGCTGGTTGGACACAGCGTCCACCTCCGGTGCGCCTTCGTCCCGCCGCCCTGGAGCCGGACGCTGGGCTTCCAGGTGGTTTGGGCCAGACACATCGGCAACAAGATGAAGGCCGAGATCAGGCAGGAATCCACGCTGAAGCCCTTCTCCCTGGTGGAGATGGATGGCGTTCACTTCAGGCTGGGAGAAACGGTAATTCCCCCCAGACTGTGCTGGGATCATTGGAGGGAGGGGGGAGCACATGTGCGAGGCTCCGGCCGTCGAGCGGACAGCATGAGACACGGATCACTCTGACCCCGCTTTAATTTCTTTGCCATGTTTGGGCCTCAGAAAGTAAAAGCAGGCGGCCGGCGTCTCTCAGATTGAGCTAGGAGAGAGCAAGTGTAAGGTGGAGAAGTTAAATCAGACGCAGCTTGGGAGAGCCGCGATGCATGTGGGTTTCATTTACCTCGGCTGAAAATCTTCACAGTGGATTCCAGGGAAGCTATTGGAAACAGGCGGATGGTGGACGACACCTTTTCCGAAGGCAGATGAGCGTTAGAGAACATCACAACAAGCGGAGTAGCCGAACCGGAAATGGAATAATAATGGAAAAGGGCTGAGGCTTCATGAGCAGGAAATGAGGACACGTTATATATTTACAGCTTCCCACTGAGTGAGCCCATGACCACCTGCAAGGGCAACACGCATATCTGGAACAGAGTCTAAACCCACCGATTCGGCTAGTTTTATGCTTTAAGGTTGTTGTTTTTTGGCAGAAGATTTTGATCTGTGTTTTTACTGCTTAATTGTTTAATAAGACTTTTGGAAAGGAACTAGAAGATTAGTACGTCTGGTTCATATTTCCATCTGCATCGCACTTGAGAAGTACGATGCATAGAAACGCGTCCCACTGACTGAAAAAAAGGAAAGATATTAAAGAGTATGGAAGGGTAAACTAAATCTATACTGCAAGTAAAGAAATAAACAAAAAATTAAAGGAAAGAATTTATATGGCAACAAAGGGATGGATCTGAATAGGAGGGATAAAAACGACAGAGGATAACCAAACGAAGGGAAATGGGACAAGGAAAGAATATAAGAAGCAAACAAGGGGCTATGGAAAGCAGGCTACATAAATTCAAAATATAGAAATAAACATAAAAAGAATAAGAAAAAGGAAAGAATAAGCAGCAAACAGCAGTTGAGTGCAAGGAAACATAAGTAAAGAAAATAATAAAAGGGAGAATGTGGAAGAAAAAGGAGAAAAGGAAGGTAAGGAAGGAAGAGGATGAGAAAAAGAAAAGTTAAACAGAGAAAACAACAGTATTTAACAGTATTGAAGGGAAAATATAAGAATTAAAGGAAACTTTAGTATTTTTATTACTCCTTTCATCTTCTGGCTGCTCAACTTTTCTGCTAACTTTAGTTGAATAGTTTAAACAAACAATCGGACGGCTGAGGTCGCCCCTGCAGGACAGGATCATCAGCCACGTTTTAAATCTTGAGCGACGATGGATTGTTTCTTGTAAAGCGCAATCTGAGCAGAAAGCATGAAGGAGATCATCACACGTACATCTTCCAGCTGGAGTTGCCTCAAAGAAGCGTTCGACTAGATCCAGTAAATGGTCTGTTTCCTGTTTCCAACGATAGCGGTCACTGATTTCCAAACAGCCAGCTCTCATTTGCTGGAGGAATTTGTGAACATCAAGTCGTTACATTATCAGCATTTCTCTGTTCAACTCTGACAAATCTTTTGCTTTTCCTTGCAGTTCTCGTGCAGTGTGTCAGCTTTCAAAGTTAACGCCAACAACACCAGATCCTCCGCAAAAGAAAGTGAAAGTTTCTACGCTGGACTGAAGGTACACGTTGGGTTCTTCCAAGTTCTCGGCGATAAAAACGACTTCTTCGGCAGCTAAACTCTTGATTTTCCTCAGTTTTCTCCAGACTCTCTTCGTATAGCGGAGAACAACAAGGAGCATGAGGTCACCGTCCACAGCACAGTTCCCATTCGCTGCTTCAGCTCCGACCCTGGCCACCAGTGTGGAGTCCCTCTGGCTCTGAGTGTCCAGGACCCAGGTCAGATCGGTTAGGATAGGCAGGATAACATCTGCATATCATCTGTTTTTTCAGCAAGTAAAGGAAATAATGCATAGAAAATTATTTTAAAAACTTTGGCAGTGAATAAATCTCACTACAGCACACAACTGACCAAACATACTCCTACATAACATGGTTTTAATTGGATTTTTTTTCCCAACAACCACCAAAGGAGAGATCACAGGAACTGATTGTATCCAGCAAAACTACCTTATTAAATTATTGTTGAGTTTTTGGGGCAATTAACCAGCTGCAGTTAAATGCTTGTGCGTTTATTAAGGGATGTTTATAAATGAGGAAGGTTAATAAAAGGAAACAAAGTTAAATTGGGATGAGAACCTAACAACGGCGCAATCTCCAAGAAGAGTACGCAAATTAAGGCCGCCTCCTGTACAGCACCCTGTAAAGATATGTCCACTTTTGAACATATCCATTGGTTCCTGCCTTGACACTGACCTATCAAAACGTCACTCAGGTATGCTGGTGAAGATTCTCAGTCATCCAGGTCATGGTCATTCCAAAAAACGTAAAAAACAAAGCAACTGGACTTGTTTTTCATCGTTGAAGACGTTTTGCTTCCTCTCCAGGAAGCTTTCTCAATTCAAAAAGTCTGGAGTAATGTGGAGTACCAAGCTTTATACTACTGCCCAACAAAGGCCTTGTAATGGCTTAGATAACATGCAAATTCAACCGTAACAGGTCCACCCCTTAGAAATGGGCGGTTGTTGAAGCCATTAAGCCAGCAGATGGATTGACCTGTTACGGATTGACCAAATTCAACCGTAACAGGTCAATCCATCTGCTGGCTTAATGGCTTCAACAACCGCCCATTTCTAAGGGGTGGACCTGTTACGGTTGAATTTGCATGTTATCTAAGCCATTACAAGGCCTTTGTTTGGGCAGTAGTATAAAGCTTGGTACTCCACATTACTCCAGACTTTTTGAATTGAGAAAGCTTCCTGGAGAGGAAGCGAAACATCTTCAACTACGAAAAACAAGTCCAATTGCTTTGTTTTTCACTCACAGATGCTCCTCTATGCAGATGATGTCATACTTACAGAATATGTGACCTGCCTGAAATTAAAGCATAAATAAACTTTTGTGTGACAAGAAGATGCTACAACACTTCAAGTACAGGTCTCTAACTCTCTGATGCAACTAGTGGCACTGTCCAAAGCTGAATGCAGACATGCAATGACAACACCTCAGCGAGTAACTTTATGTGATGAAGCTGCCGATGTTCTGGTGGATGCCTCGCTTCACCTGGTCGAACCATTAGCTCAAGATATTTAACTAGGTAACCCCAATTTTGGAAATATGTTAAATCATGGCAAAAAAAGATGCAGACTAGGTTGCAAGAATAGCCCAGATATCTCTATTGTGACCCAAGGAACAATGGAGGGGTAGCAAACATGAACGGTAGTCTTAGCACCAGACCTCCAGTTTCATACGGGACAAATTGCAGCAACTGAACCTCAACTAGTAGGCATTATTTTTTGGTCCACTGGTAGTTTTTATGAATGGACCATTCTAACCAGATATTTTCCACTAATTATGCTTTATAAATCTCTTAAGACCCGAGAACTTTAGTCCAAACATATGCTTTTAGAGACATTTGAAAAAAGCCACAGAAGTTTCTCTTCAAACGTATGTTTGATCAACTGTCAATTTATAGCTCTTTCAGGAGAAAGAAAAACATGTGTTTGAGGAGAAACTGATCATTTTCAGGCATGAAAAAGCCAGAAAAATTGACTGAAATTATTGAGTCTCAAGTGGTTGAGGGACAATAATGGGAGTGTCAAAGTGCTGCTTATGTCAGGTTAATTTACTTCATGTTCAATGGTGAAAATGCCCTTTTAGTTAAAAAACAACCACTATTGAATCGCCTTGACACGTTTAAATATCTAAATGAAAAAAAGGCAAAGAAAGCAAAAATGTATCTATATATTATCATAAAAGGGTCAGTAAACTGAAAAAACGGGAATCAAAAAAGGCAAGGCAAGGCAAATTTATTTATATAGCACAATTCAGTACAAAGACAATGCAAAGTGCTTTACATGATTAAAATATAGCAAAATAAAACAGAATAAGAGCAAGTAGGAATAAAATATAGATAGAAAATAGAACAAAAAAGTGGTGATTCAGTTAACTAGGACAGTTGAAGGCAATTTTAAACAAAAAGGATATTTTTGCATTTTATTGCTAAAAATGAAAGCCTTAAACAAAGACTTTTTACTGGTACCCATGTTTTTGTGTTATGATCCTGTAAATCATCACATCAATGCCTGCTGAGAAGTCATGATTATGCTCCAGTAGACATCTGTGCCGTCTGTCAATGCTAACCCAACACGGTGTTGACATCCACAGACAGCCTTAGGCATGAAGTCCCCAATGTGGTCCTATCTGCCTGCCAGGTGGAGATCAAGCCACAAACCTGCAGCAACAGCACCTGCGGCAGTGCAACATTTTTCCTCACAGCTGTGACAGATTTCACACGTGATGGGAATCGACTGAGCCTGGTTTCTGCCTTGCCTGGACCCAATGCACCAAGACTCTGGAGGAGCTATACCCCAACATCTCTGAAGGTGAATCTACTTTTATCATGACTATGTGGGGCTGATTCTTACAGCAATTCGTTTCTAGGTTAAAACCCCATTGACGGCCTTTTGTATTGGAGTTTGCATGTTTTCTCGGCGTGTTCTTGCCCCAGTACTCCGCTTCTTCCTGTGGTCCACATTGGCACCTCCCTGTTTCTGTTGCGCCTAACAAATTGCATCCATGATTGTTGAGTTCGCAACGTGTCCAGCATGCACCCCACCTCTTCTATGAAATCAAACCCTGAGGTCTAAAATGGGTATCCTCCTTTATCTGCTCTTCCTCCAGGTTATGGTCCAAGACATTCCCAGTTCCATTTGTTACTCTTTGACTGACCCACATTTCATCACGTTTGATCGCAGGTAATTAACACCTCCAAAGGGGGTCCTCAAAAACAAATTAGCCCTGTTAGTTGTATATCTGTTTCTCAAATCTGCTGTCTTCAGGCGTTATGAGAACCACCATACTGGCACATTTGTTCTGTACCGAAGTCTAGCCAGGAGGTTTGAGGTCCAGTCTCGCCAGTGGGACTGTGGCAGCAGACACTACTCAGTCGCCTGCAACTGTGGCGTTGCTGTCCAAGAGGGGAATGACATAGCAATCCTTGACATGTGCAATGGCCAACTTCAAGAAACTCGACCGCAGCTTATTGTGAAGAACCTTGGTGGTGACGGTACTCGGGTGAGGGTCCTAGAGTCCCACCAGGGAAAGAAGGTCACCGTAGGTATCTGAACATTTTATCAGTGTTTTCACATCATCTGTGCTTAAATTGTCTCGTGCATGATGGATATTTACTTTATATACACCCATGTTAACTTTGTGTTGGTTATGACTCTCCTGGTCTAGTTGATCTTACCCTCGGGGGCCTTTGTCAGGGCAGATGTGAGTGACTGGGGGATGAGCCTGTCTGTCCGAGCCCCAAGCGTTGACTTCAGCAACACTCAGGGACTGTGTGGAACCTTTGACCGCAACAGCAACAATGACTTTCACGGGTCCAACGGCGGCGTTTATGGTCTTGATGAATTGGATCGCTTCATCGAGGACTGGAGGTCAGCAATTTAAAATTGAGAAAAGGTCTTTACTCAAGATCTCATTCTATCGAAGTTTCTGATTCTGTGATGCGTCTCACAGAAGTTATTTGATATTATGGTTTTTCCGTCTTTTGTGTTAGGATAGCTCCTGGTGAGAGCTTATTTGACAGCACCAGCCCTGTGATCATGCACAAAGCCAGGAGGCCTTTTTGTCAATGTCGCAGAGAGTATACCCCTACTCAACAACATAGCAGAGGGATGGTGTACAGCCCTCTTGCTCACTCTGAATGCACAGCATACGATAATGTGGATTACACATCTGTGTTTCCTTCCATGGATACAACAGTGGAATACATCAAGAGCCCCGAAAGAGAGGAAAGCATCCTAGAAATGTCTGCTTTGAGTAATTATCCTCTGGAGGGGAGGCACCTGTGGCTTAAACGAGAGAAAAATCAACACGGTGATGATTTTGAACTGGATGGGGAGTTGAGGGAAGACCTGCTGCTTTCAACTGACAGGGCAAAGAGAGAGGCCCCATTTGACTTTCAGCCCATCTTCGCTGCTCAAAGCCTGAGCCAAGCAGATTTGGAAAGTCTTGCCTACTTTTTTCCTGAGGATCACATGGCAGAAGCTAGACCGAATGCTCAACCCCAGTGGCCTACACCAACTGGGCTGACATCAACCAAAGCCTTGGAGGTATGCCAGAGGGCCTTGGTCAACTCCACTGTTGGTGCCGTGTGCAGAGGTCTGCTTGGACGCTGGCTTGAGGAAGCAGTGGATCTCTGTATGATGGACCTGCAGTTGAAGGATGACCTGGACTGGGAGGAAGCACTCCTGCCCTTTCTGGAGAACGAATGTGAAAGGCAGCTGCTGGAGAACCGGACCCAACGAGCCGTGGAGGTTCATACTTCAGGTGCTTCTGGGGAAGTTGTAATGGCATTGCGCTGCCCAAACTTGTGCAACGGAAATGGAGAGTGTACCGAGTGGGGCTGCCAGTGTTATCCAACTTATAGCAACCATGACTGCAGCCTGGCCATCAGTAAGTATCTGTGGATAGTCCTTTAATGTTTTCTGAGATGGGTGAGTCATGTAAACATCAATGCAAAACATTTGAGACCCTTAAGTGTTCATTTTAAAGCAGCACCATGTAAGTTTTGACCCAAGTATTAACTTGACTTGAGATACATTAAATTATTTTCTAGGTCAATATACAGCTCTTGGCTAGTATGGATGCTCAGTGCAGGATGCCCTTCTCAAACAATTGTCTATTCAATTTTAATGGACCAATTCATGATACATGTCATCTCAAGGCACTTTCTAAAGTCAAATTCAATCAGATCCTCCAGATTGGTCAGAAAGTTTCCTCTCTAAGGAAACCCAGTAGGTTGCATCAAGTCTCTCCAAGCAGCATTCACTCCTCCTGAAAGAGCGTAGAGCCACAGTGGACAGTCGTCTGCATTATTGATGGCTTTGCAGCAATCCCTCATACTGAGCATGCATGAAGTGACAGTGGAGAGGAAAACTCCCCTTTAACAGGAAGTAAAAAACCTCCAGCAGAACCAGAACCAGGCTCAGTGTGAACGCTCATCTGCCTCGACCCACTGGGGCTTAGAGAAGACAGAGCAGAGACACAGAAAGCACAGAAGCTCACATTGAACCAGGAGTACTTTCTATGTTAGATGGTAATAGCAGATGATCTGCCTCACCTGGATGATGTCACAGTAAACAGAACGCCAGACCAGGTGTACCTTCTATTAAGAAAGAAATTACTTCATCTGCTCAGATGAAGTTCCTTCAGCCTTTCATATTCAGATTGATTGAGCCTGTCTAACACCGTCCTACTCTTCCTCGGCTCCTGGAGCTCCCCTTCTCTCTGGCTCTGCCTCATCCTCGTCCTCTCACTTCAATGGGAGACTCCGAGAATAATCTAGAGGGGTAAATGTGGCCTTGTCTTTACAAAGAATTTGATGCCTTTTCAATCTGCTGGTCCAAAGTGGTCTGCTATCAGATTCCAAAACATAGAGGGAGACTGTTTAATTTTTTGACAGTGCACTGTTGCCAGCAGCCTTCAGCGGTGCTAAACCTGAAAGTTACAGGATGAGAGGACCTGGTGGCTAAAATCTAAATGGTGTTGTTTAAAGACATATTTCCAATCCAGTGAACAAACAACTCTTTCGATAGGCCAGCCAATTGAGATAACCGATTTGGAAAATGGTGGATTATGCGACATCCGAACCTTTGACTGTCGCAGCGTTCGAGTTTTTGGCCTCGGCTTCATCGACTCTGCTGACCTGAGCTGCTTAACCACACGACTGAAGGCGAGCAAAGGCAAAGTTGTATGTTGAGCTAACAGCCCTCAGGAAGAAAAAACAACATAATTACTAATTTTCTGAACTTCCTCTACAGTACATAAACAACGCTTGGATTGCAGAGGAGCAGCAGAAGACAAGGGCCACCTTCCTCAGCTCGAGGACCTTGGACTGTGCTGTTCCATCACTGAGCAGCGCTGCTATCAATACAGAGGACTTCATGATGGACGACAAACCATACGCACGATGGGAGATTAAGGCATTTACATTTACCTGCAGTTTCTGGTTGTTTTCCGTTTTCCCAAAGTACATATTTATTGTGGCCTGTATTGTGATTCCAGGTGACCAATGATGGCTTCCAGTACAGCCAGGCGAAGATGCTGACCATTTACGATGGTGTTTGCCAGGTCTGTGAGGCATCGTACTCAGGCCTCTGTAAGTTAAAGGTAACTTCTTTACGTTTTCTCATCACCTATCTCCCCAATGGAATAGAACAGCGTGAGAAGGTGATGTGCTTCTAGGGGATCACCTGCAGATTTGTCCTATGTCACATTCAATCCACAGTCTCTTATTGTGGCTTACAGTTAATAGTTGGTATGGGTTTGTGACCCAAGATATTTC
Organism: Fundulus heteroclitus; assembly: GCF_011125445.2. Classification (NCBI taxonomy): domain Eukaryota; kingdom Metazoa; phylum Chordata; class Actinopteri; order Cyprinodontiformes; family Fundulidae; genus Fundulus; species Fundulus heteroclitus. The sequence goes on from NC_046384.1 coordinate 6,024,912, forward strand.
AGGGGCGTAACATTGCAGGATCGGTTTCAATCGTCCGTCCGCATCGAGACCTTTCAGTTGAGTTGTGGGAGACATGTGAAAGTCACAGAATGCAAGGAAAATCAACAGGAATTCCTTGTAAAGTCAAGTGTCCATTAACCCAGACTTTAAAACTCAAGAATCTGTCACGCAAATAAATTGTGGATTGCTTTTGTTTCTCATTAAAAATCAGTCAAGCACAATTACAAGGTCAGCTTTCTATCAACTGAAGAACATTTCCAGGATTAAAGGACTGATGTCTCAGCAGGATCTGGAAAAACTAATCCATGCGTTTATTTTTAGTAGAATAGATTACTGCAGCGGTGTTTTCACAGGTCTTCCTAAAAAGTGGATCAGACAGCTGCAGCTGATCCAGAACGCTGCTGCCCGCGTCCTCACTAGGACTAAGAAAGTAGAGAACATCACCCCAGTTCCAAAGTCCTTACACTGGCTCCCTGTATCTCAGAGAATAGACTTTAAAATACTCCTGTTAGTCTATAAATCCCTAAATGGCTTAGCACCTAAATACATCACAGACTTGTTATCAGTGTATAAACTCTCCAGACCACTCAGGTCTTCTGACTCCAGCCTTCTCTGCATACCTAGAACCAGAACTAAACATGGAGAAGCAGCTTTTAGTTCCTATGCTCCACTTATCTGGAACAAACTTCCAGAAAATTGTAAAGGTGCGGAAAGCCTGAGTTCCTTTAAATCAAGATTAGAAACACATTTGTTTAGGACTGCCTTCGACTATTCTAGTTAAACTGTTTTAGTGAAACATTAGTTCAACTTTGTAGTCCAACCGTTTTTAATACTTGCTTTTAGCTTCTTTTCTCCGATGTTCTATTTTGTTTCTACATTTTATTCCTACTTGCTTTTATTCTGTTTTATTTCCCTATATTTTAACCATGTAAAGCACTTTGCATTGTCTTTGTACTGAAATGTGCTATACAAAAAAATTTGCCTTGCCTTGCACACGCAAAACAGCTTCTATCAGTGAACATGCTACAAACATGTTTTATCCCAGTTTGTTTTGCAATTGTTTACTGGAAGATATTTATGTTGGACTCTGATTTCCAGCCTCCGTTACAGTAATGGTTATTTGAGAAAAGACGAGCTGTTGCACTCACATCCACAAAAAGGGGCTTTAACTGAGAAGACTTTGATGCAACGAAGTTCTGGAGGATTTTAGAACAAATTAGCCATTTGTGGAACATTATGTGTTTTAGGGGGTGTTAAGTGGCAAAGTTCCTTCTTATGCTCTGATAGTCTACATGGATCACAGTCAGAGTATGTTGATTTTGTTCTTGTTGTTCTGCAGTTGTTTAAAGGCTATAGTCATATAAAATAGTTCAGAGGGGGGTCTTCTGTTACTGGAAACACTTTTATTGGAGAGCAAACAGGCAAATAATCCAGTGTGAACACAAAAAACAGCTGCAGGCATGCATCAAAAGGATTTGCATCTGGGTGAAAAAGCTGGGATGAATTAAGCAGCTCACGATGAGTAAATAGAGCTGATTTCCTACAACTAGCCTTTTTCACCTTTTTCTGTTGGCTCCTTGCGTTTTTGTCTCCAGGAGAAGACGTGTAACATCGACGGGATGTGTTTCGCAGCCGGAAGCGTCAACCCCAGCAGCCCCTGCCTCATCTGTCAACCCCACACCTCCAAATTCACCTGGTCTGTTAACCAAGGTATAGACATTTAATCGTAGTCTTTTAACAGCAGTTGACATAAGGTATAAAATAAGAAGGTAAAACTGCATTAGACTGATCATCTTAGCAGGAATCCTGGCTGGCTGATGCCTTGGCGGAAGTCCAGCTGGGATCCTGTTTGCCTCCGTTAGCAGATCAAAGGAGCTTTCGCAGCATGTTCTGACCCGTCGTTTAACCACTGCTGGGTTGGGAGTGGGGGTAAATCACATGTTTGATCCACACAACAGCCCAGAGGGACTATCATGCTGGAAGTAGTGAGGCTACCCTGCAGCAAATCTCTGACCGAATCAAGAATTAAGTCCAGTAATTAGCCTGAGGACTGGACCAAGATGGAAAGCAACAGGAAAAGTAATTTTAACATGACAAATTAAAGTCCTGACAGATTTTATAGATACAGTTTTGTTAAATAACCGACCTGTTCACGTTCTCCTCTGGTTTTTTAATCTGATAATGTGGTGTTTCTATTGTAAACTTCTGTAGTAATAAAAAGACTCTTCAAACCGTAACTAGATTTTACCGTATTTAATCTCAAAGGCAGAGGAATGTTTACAGTTTCAGTACTGGGTTCTCATAACAACACAACCGGTTCCTGAGAACCCCGTCTGAAGACATTTCGACTCCTATCCAGGAGTCTTTGTCATTTCTGGTGGGATCTCAAGTGCGAGCCACCAGAATGGATAAAGATTCCTGGATAGATGTCGAAAACATCTTCAGAAAGAACTGAACGAAAGTCCGGTCGCCTCTGATTTAAGCCCGTTAGCTGAATAGCACTAAGCAAAAACGAAAAAAGAAAAAAAAAAAACACTTTATACATTTAAAAAACAAGGTTATACGCAATCTCCATTGAGCAAATTAGAACACCCCCACATTTATTCACACTTAAAAAGGCTTAAATTCCACAGAAGCACATATTGAGAACACCATTACTCAGCAGATTGAAGTAGGTTTGGTCTGTTTAAACATCAGATGTTTGGTTGCTTCAACTAAGCCGCTGTACAGAAAAGAAGACATGCAACATGTCCACTGTTGACTGGCCAAGTGAGTTCACCCTGAGAGCAGACCACAAGATGCTTAAAGAAGTCTCAAAAAATCCTGGAATGTCATCAGGGACCTTCAGCGTCGCCAATATGAAAGCTGATACCTGTCACATCCGACAGAGACTGAACAGGTTTGATTCCCAGAGGAGTAAAGGCCCCTCATGCCGGCTGGGAAGCACGGAGGTGGAGGTGTCATGGTTTGGGGACGCTTTGCTGTAGAAGGACCGTGAATCATCCGTGAATTTTATGAGATCATCTGAGATAAAAAAAAGAAAAAAAAAAGAACTGAACCCTGTAACATGACATTGACACAAAATATACCAGCAAACCCACCAAGGAGAACTGACTAAGGAGTCAGAAATGGAAAGTCCCGGGTCTAGTCCAAGCCCAGATCTTGATCTCATTCAGTGACGTGAAACTGGCTGAACATGCATTAAACTTTCCTTGACATCTCACTGGTAAAAAGAAGGACGGGACCACCTTTCAGCTGGCTACAAAAATAAAATAACAGCTAAGAGTGGGCAGACTTTTACCTCCGTTAGAAAACACATTTTTCTTGCTATTTAGTCTTCTGAGTAATACAAAGCTCATTTTTTTATTGTTTCAGGACAATTCCTCTCATTTCCCAGGATGAATAGAAAAATAAAACCAGACATGAGAACATTTCCCGATAAATAACGAATATTTAATGGGACGTCGGAGCTTTTTTTTTCCCATCCTGTAACAGCAGATGGCTTCATACAGCAAAACACTACAACAACATTTAGGAATGTCAGGGGAAGAAAAAAAAAACAAAAAAAAAAAAACAACACATCACGATCATGAGATCGTTTTGGCAGAAGTAAGCGGTCAGTGAGCTCAAATATTAAAATTCTGCGGGCCATCTGAAGTTACTTCCAAAAAAAAAAAAGGTTAAAAAACAAAACAACTGGACACTTTCCCGAAGTTTGAAGACGTTTCGCTTCCCATCCAAAAAGCTTTCTCAATTCAAATGTCTGGAGTAATGTGGAGCTCCAAGCTTTATACTATTGCCCAAAAAGGCCTTGTTATGGCTTAGATAACATGCAAATTGAACCGAAACTGGTCCACCCCTAACGACCCCCCCCCCCATTACTAAGGGTTTGCTGAAAGAGACTCATCAGGAGTCTCATCACTGACTCATCCAGGAAAGGCCTGGTCGTAAAGAGTCTCGAGAGGCCCGGGAAGCTGCTGTCATCACATATCTGCAGACGCAGAGCAGTAAGTGGGACGATGGGGGTTGATATTCAGCCGGGTAACGGTTGGTTCTCTGTGTTTTCCAGTCAACGGGCCTCCGTCCTTCCACCGTCCTCAGAGCAGCTTGAGGACGTTCGCCGGGGAGAACTTCGTCTTCCAGTTCGCGGCGTCTGACCCGGAGGGCTCGGCGCTCCTCTTCCAGCTGGAGGAGGGACCCGACGGCGCTGCGCTCTCCCCCGCTGGCCTCTTAATCTGGAGGGTGCCGTTAGGCCCCCCGACGGGGGCGCCTCGATGCTCCTTCCGCTTCACGCTCTCTGACGAATGCAACGCCCGGAGCACCTTCACGGTGCAGGTAAGGCTGAAGGAAACATCGGGGTTAGCACGGCCACGCCTGCGCCAACTGGTTTTGTGCGTCACTCAGGTTGACGTGGTGCCCTGCGGCTGCCTGAACGGAGGGAGCTGCGTGACGGACGTGGCTTTTCCCACCGGCAGTGGGAAGTACCTGTGCGTTTGTCCCGAGGGCAAACGGGGCGAGCTCTGCGACGAGGACGTGGACCAATGTTTGTCGGCTCCGTGTGAAGCCGGCAGATGTGTCGGCACGGCCAGCGGCTACCGATGCGAGTGTCCTGTGGGGCTGAGAGGTGCGGATGGGTGGGTGGGGGTGGGTTTTTAGCCCCGGAGCAGAATCAGAGCCGTCTCTGCTGTGGTGTCGTCGTGTTGCAGCTGACGAGTGTGTTTTCTGCAGGTTTAACTTGCCGGGAGGACATCAACGAATGTGAGCGGAACCCATGCTTTCCAGGAGTCCAGTGCTTCAACAGCCTCGGCTCCTTCCGCTGTGGTCCATGCCCCAGAGGCATGCTGGGAAATGGGACGACTTGTACGGGTAAGATGACTCTTCAGAGCAGGGGCCCCCCAACTGAATTTTGTCAACTGATTTTACTCCACCAGCGCCGGTTTTTAATTAAAGAAAAGTTATTACAGACAACTTAAAATCTCGTTTCAGTTGAAAATATTAAGGATAACACATAACAGATGAAGCTCATAATAGTAATCCGTGGAACAAAGGCCTGCTGATTGCCTGGAGCCATTGACTTTGCAGCAATCCCTCCTCCTGAGTGAAGATGTGAAATAGTTGCTCTCACCAAAAAAACACTTCCTGTCTCCTGTTAGCTCTTGTAAGATGACGAGACGTACGGCAGAACAACAAACCGCCGCTTCTGGGTCTCGTCCGTCTTTGATTTGCTTCCAGCAATTTTCCTTTGGTTTCCTGAACTCTGGTCGACCCGACCTCTGGTTTCTGCTACGTTTTTTTGTCTCTTAATCACATTAGAGTCAGCGGAAATTGCTACCTAACACGGCTTCATGCCTCCTGAAGTCGTTCAGACGTCGAAAAACAGAATCCATAAACGTACGAGCGCCGCTTTAGGCTGACAAACCTGCAGCGCATCAACGGCCACCGGCTCATCTGATAAGGTCGTTCTGCAACCGTTCGCAAAAGCCTGACCTGAGCTCATTAATTCACTTCCAAAAGTCCGTTTTAACCATCGTTTTTACGGTCATGCACATTGGAGTCAAACAATCAGGCCATTAGCAGGACTCTGGAGGACTTGACTGCATACTGGGGGTAATCCAGCCATGTGATTCAGGTTGGATTAGTTGGTTGAAACATCTTTTTTCCTCATTTTATTTGCATTATGGGGGACTTGGAGGCTGGTCTGTTCAGAGGATTCCATGGGTAAAAAAAAAACAAAAAAACATTTTAATTTGGTCAGCAGAGCCTCAGCAGAGCCTCAGCAGGGACAGAGTGCTTGTAGCGAATGGAAAGCAGATGTCTGGTTGTGGCAGATGCTTTCCACCGCGCTCCTCGCTTGCTGTCTGCTAAGCTTAGTCACTCCATCACGTTTACTGCGCTGCTCCCTTATCATTTTCTTCTGCTTTTTTTTTGCTTTTTGTTGGGGGTTTTTTCCCCACACTTAAATGTTTCAGAGCTTGTGGCAAATGTTAACAGGACAGATGTTGCTACCATGGGCAGCAAAACCAGTCGTTAGGTTTATGACTTTTACATTTCCAGACAAGGCCAGGTTGGTCTGGATGGTATAAATCCCTTTTTTCTCAGAAAGATGAGCCACATATGAGTTCTTGATTTCCACCAAAAAAAAAATTCCACTTTGTCCTCAGTTCCCATAAAGAATACTTATAATAGTTGAATAAATAACTAAAAATCAGATTATATAAGCCAACGTGTTCATAAATGGTTTTAAAACCTCTAGAACTAAATAATGATAGACATAATGACTCTTTCGTGTTAGAAAATTAACATAACGATAAGAGAGGATTGAGGTTCATACTGGACCAATTAACAAAACTCAAATAATAGTCAATGTGAACATTTATTCTCACAAAGATGAGTAACACTCCACTCTTTAGTTGCCTTCTCCGTCCCAGTTTTTCTTCATCCTCCTCGTCCGGCCGTCTATATTTTGCTGTAGAGCTGATGTTTCTCAGCGGTCTTTGGATGCCCAACATCTAAGTAGGAAATCTGAGGGTCTGAAGTCATGTTGCACGAACAGAATCCCTTTGAACGACTCAACGGGAAGCTGGTTCCTCTCCTGGACCCACCGGCTCTGCAGCAGCAAGAAAACCCTCTGGAGTAAAATGTTCTGGCTTTTGGCCTTCTGGAAATATCTGGTCCACTTCACCCTAACCTGTGTTCCCAGGTTCAGTTTAGTAGACAAACTCTCCTTTTTTTTTTTTTATATATATATATATATCTGTCTGTGTCCATGTGGCCGAGGAGATCTATAGCACCGTTGTCAGACACAAATACGTCAGCTTTGTACACGGTGAACTCTACCACACGTCTGTCCTGACCGGGACGGTGTGGAGGGGAAATTTCTGCTGCATCCCGTCTGCAAAGCTATGCCGGTGTTTTCTCATCCTGGGAACGGTAGCAGCTGTCCGAGATGAGAAGCACCTACAAAGCAGCAGCTTGGGGGTGAAGTTGCGCAATAGAAAGGCTTTTTCCATCCGTCGCACTGGTCAGTTTAAGTTGGGAAGAAAACAGTGAAAACCAGACTTTCCAAAAAAAGTTCCAAAGTTTGAAGACGTTTCGCTTCCCATCCAGAAAGCTTTCTCAATTCAAAATGTCTCGAGTAGTGTGGAGCTCCAAGCTTTATATTATTGTCCAAAAACGACGACTCCCCATTGCAAAGGGGTGGACCAGTTTCGGTTTAATTAGCATTTTATCTAAGCCAGAACAAGGCCTTTTTCTTGGGCAATAATATAAAGCTTGGACCTCCTCCACACTACTCCAGACATTTGAATTGAGAAAGCTTTTTGTCTTTTAACTTTTTTGGAAAGATCATGCCCTGAATGAATGAATCTTCACCAGCATAGTGAAAACCAGACATTTCATTAATCTAAGAACATCTCCGTAGATGTCTGGCCAAGAGAGGAAGTTTTGGTCACCCTAAAACAACGTAGAGCTTAAGAACTTTGGTTTGACTTCATTCCTCCCTTCAGTCCAAGAGACGAACATCTTTACGCATCAAGCAACCTTAAATTTCCTGATTAACAAAAAAAAAAAAAAAACAGACTGTTGCATTTTTTCCCGTCTTTTAGCTGCAGACTATTGAGGCCGAAACTGCAGCTAAAAAAGGCTTGACCCAAGCAGAACCTATACAATCCTAAATTAAGTCTCACCACGGCGAGACTGTACATTTCCACACCACCTTATAGACAAAATCAACTTAAAAGATTCAGAACAATCCTGCAGTAAGTTAACTAATTAGTTTAACATTCTGCCACAAACATCTACATGCTGAAAATTGACTCCTTGGAGTCCGTTTGCAGTTCGCCCTTGTTGTACAGGGGCTAGCCAAAGGCCAAAGGCTTTGGCTGTGTTAAGGCAGGATAAATCAGATTTATGTGTTAGACTTGCTGCCTAGTCTAAAATCTGTCACCATAAATCAGCTGAAGAGTTTTCTAGGTTCGCTCGTGGGCTCGCAAACGTGTTGATAAGCTGTAAGAAACGATCGAGCATCACTGGGGATCTTGTTGAATGTTCCTGTTTTAAAGGTCTGACCTGTTAGAAATGTCTTTCTCTCGTATTTTCTTTTTGCGCCCTCACAGCATCTTTTCTAGAACAAGTATTTTATGAAAAACATCCAACCAAGTAATCAAAGTGGATTTCTTCTCGTTTTTTTCCCCCTAAGCAGCAGTCTTTAGGCCAGATGCCGTCCTCCCAACACCTTTTCCTCGTACAACTGTTTACAAGATACCAGATGTTCTGCTGCAAGCGCCTTCAAAAGAGACATATTATGTCCAGAAAGCTCCCACTGGTACTTTGTTGCAGACGAAGCCTGTGTTTGGTAAGGAAATTCCAAAAACAGAGTCCCCCTCCTGGAGAAATATCCCAGGAATTACCTCCAACTTGAAGCTCGGGACGGGAGAAACCAACAAGAGCGTGGGAGCAGATGTTTCCCCAAACAATGGCGGTCAGCAGAAAACACCCCAAAGAGGTCCTTCAAATTCACCTAAGACCATCAGCGACGCTTTTGGGGACGTCTCAGAGAGTCCAGCCGAGAGAGCGACACCGGATCGGTCTACAATCAGGGATGGAGTCAGACATGCTTCCAGCAACACATCAGGAAATGGAAGAACTGCATCAGGTAAACAATGAAACAAAAGTTTAGATTTCAGCAGGATCTTTAATGCTTCCTAGTGTAATGCTGGAGGCAGCATAACCAGAGCCACTGTAGATGGTGTTTTTTTAAGAAGAGCGAGTATCCACGTCAACAGACTATGAAAAAAGGTCTACTAAAACAGTTCATAGCGCCACGTCACACAGGACTAAGGCCAAGGCGCGAATAAATCTGACTGAATGTGGATGGCAGGACGTTGACGAGATCATCCGGGATAGAGCGGAGGAGTTAACCAAAGAGTTTAAAGCATGAGATGTTCACATGTTGGTTAGGACCGTTGTATCGGTGTATATGGGTACTAGGGGAGCATGCGGACAGCAGTACATGTGACTGTAGCATTGTGGCGTAAGGTTATGGTCTTCATGGGTATAAATGGCAAAACCATTGGGAGAACCTACTGGTCGAGACCATCTAGAGAAAATTGGCACTTTTACGGAAAGCCTTAATGCGTGAGGTCCAAGAGTAAAGCAGATTCAAGATTGCAGTGCTATGTTTTGGGCTGAATAGGCCGTAGTAGGGTCTTTGTCCTGTGTGAAGTACTAGGACCATGCAACGTTTCAGCTGCTGAAAACATGCAGTTAGGAGTTTCTCTCAGTTTTGTAGGAACTGGACAGATTGATCAAAAAGCAATTTAGGGTCACCATTTTAGGGGTCCAAAGTAATGTAGACAGTTAACTATGCTCACTGGCCAACACATGCTCAGACGCTTGACAAAAATACCGTCTCAGCCAATCAGGTGGCATAGATTCATGTCAGTATGTAGGCGTTGTGACAATGGGTCTGAGGGTTTCGGAAAACTGCCTCATTGACATCAAAGGTTAGAGGAGAGTGGAAAGACTGGTTTAAGGTCGCAGAAAGGCAAACGCATCTTAAATGATTCCTCTTTTTCATCGGTTCAGGCCAGTGGTGGTACTGTAAAGGTGCGGAGGATTAGTTTGGCGCGCTTTGTCCGTTGTACGGACGGGACATCGCTGGAACTCCAAAGCCAACCTTAGTATCGTTACTGATCACGTTTGTCTGCGGATGGCTGCTTCCAGCAGGATCATCAACCAAGTCGCGCATCTACAATCATCCAAATCCTGTTCTTTGTACTCCAATGGCTTCCACTACCAGCAGATCTCAATCCAAAAGAGCCACTTTAAGATGCGGTTGAATGGGAGATTCACATTATAAAAGAGCAGCTGAGAAATCTGAACCAAAACCTCTGAGGAATGTCTTAGACACCTCGTTGAATCTATTCCATGACAATTTAGGACTTTTTAATGGCACAGTCCTGTACTAGTGATGTGCACCTCATAAAGTGGCCAATCAACCATGAAGCACCACATAATTCATGTGCTCTCTGATCAGCCAGTCCAGAGAAGATGGCTATCTCCTCACAGTACATTTAGTAAATGTTGCTAAAGGACTCGATCCTGCAGCCTTTCTCCTGACCACGCGGTTTGAATCTTCCAGGATCGGCTCCGTCTCCAGCTCTCCACGTCTCAGCAACATGTGCCAGCAGGCCCTGCTTCCCAGGAGTTCAATGCATCAACCGCCGGCCTCCACACGTTGGCTACGTCTGCGGTCGCTGCCCCCCTGGACTTTACGGCAACGGTCGCGTCTGCATGAAGACCCCCAAGGAAGGTAGGGGCCATTTTTTACTTCACGTTTCCAATTGAATCCAACTCTTTTACATTTTTATGGACACATTTTAATTTCTATCCTCTAACTGTTTTCTGGATGTTTGAATGTCTTTAGTAATCTGAATCCTAGAGGAGTTGTGCGCCGCTTTAGAGGTTTCTCATGTCGTGTTGTTCCTGATGTTTTCCCTTTTCCCTCTCATTGTGAAAAAAATGCCATTTATTGCAGCATCTAAATCAGAACGAGTGGTTAGAGACTGCCTTAATGTACTAACCACCCGGCCATAAAGTTTCAACAGACGATTGCTTCATGTTGTTGCTCATGAGGGAGGCCAGACGAGTCAGAGGAGACTGTTTGATTCCAGCTTTAATCCCTTTACTGTGGATCTTGTTTGTCTGGAAAGTCTCAAAGCAAAGCTGGGTGTTTTTTGCAGATGCCTCAAACAAGACATAAATCGCTTGCATGGCTTTGTTTTAACGCAGGGTGGATAAAAAACCCGATCCCTCAACTTCTCAATGCCTTGTTTGACTTAAAAAGAACCCAAAAGAAGTCTCTTTTTTGCATAAAGGTTGATTTGCAGACTGTGTTTCTGGTACTTTATCAACTTCCAAAGCACAAAGAGAGACGAAGGAACTTGAAGACCACATTAGCAGAAAGGCACTGATTTGACCGCCTGTCTTTCCTCAGCATCCCGTTTCCTCCCTCAGCAGCAGACGTCTGGCAAATCCAGCCGAAATTTGCACGGAAGCAGAGCCAAGCCTTCCCACCTCCACCTGCCAAGCCTCCCATCCAGGCAGCTTATCAAACATCCACCTGTATCTCTGGCCAAACAAGACAACCCACCACATCAGGATTTAGCGTCACAGAGAGGTGGCGGAACAGGGCGAAGGGAAGCAGTCACCTCTTCCTCCAGAGATGCTCCAAGGACAGCCTCCGGTGCCGTGTTCAGTCCCCACCCCACTCATGAAATCGCCGTCTCCAGGTCTGATACCAGATCGAGAACTACAGCCTTTAGGGAGTCGGGTCTCAAGGTGAGTTGGACTGTTTTTGTACCGATGAGCCGCTGTGGTTCTGAACTTTAAACTTCCCTCTATTGTCTTTAGATTTCCCAGAAGTACAAAGACGGCGCCACAACCCTTAAGGTAACGCCATCACAGGGAGCCCAGCCACAGCTCAACCACCACCCATCACCCAAATCCTGGACCTCGTCAAGACCAGCTCTCCCTCTCACCGCCGCCCTCACGGCTCTGTCCTACGCCCTGTCCGAGTCAGAGTTCTCTGCAGATGGAGACGAACTCGATTCCAGTCCAGACAGTCCTCAGGTGTCACAAACGCACCCGGCACCAACTCCAACGACCCTCGCGCAAAAACCTACTTCCAGTCATTTCCAAGTCAGAAGTGGCACCACTGCCAACGGACACGTGATGACCTGCTCCGGCAAGCCGTGCTTTCCCGGTGTCCAGTGCGAGCCGTCTGTGGGTGGGGGTTTCCACTGTGGCAGGTGTCCTGTAGGCTACACCGGAGATGGACACACATGTCGGGGTAAGGCTAAACCCCTGAGCAAATTTCCACTAAACAAAATGAGCAAAAACAGCATCACTGTAGTGACTACTTGTCTATGAAAAAAACTTAAAAGTAAACAAACAAAATGTACTGTAAATCAAATAGTCACTTGATGAAAAGTGGGTTTCCAGTTTTACGCAGTACAAAAAAAAAAAATCTCAAAATATGTCAAAATGCAGTTCTGTCAGTTTATTCCAGGTTTCTTCAGGAATAAATAAACATGGTACAAACTGAAAAATTACTTGCCACTTCTCCTGCCCTGGTTTCCTGAAAGGACTGGAAGACTGGTAAAAAAAAAAAACATAAGCCCACCCACTTTCCTGCTGAGCTACCTGAAGTCCATGTATTTATACACCAGACACACCCAAACAAAAATCAATTAACTAATTAAACAATTTACTAAGAAATAATTGTATTCTAAACAACTACCTTCAAACAAAAATGCAACAAATAACCAAATAAATACAAACAAACTAAATAATCTGAGTTCTAAAACAAAAATAGAGAAATAGCTCCTACAATCACCTTCTGTCTATCCATCCATCCAGCCATTTTCTAATACGCTTATCCCTGCTGGGGTTGTGAGGGGTGCTGGTGTCTATCTCCAGCTGCCAGGGTAGAGGCGGGGTTTTACCCTGGACAGGTCGCCAGTCCATCACAAGGCAACACAGAGACAAACAGGACAAATTAACCGTTCACACACACAATCACACCTAAGGAGAATTTAGAGAGGCCACCTTCTGTGTAAAAAACTTCAAATTATGAAGTAATCCCCCCCTGGGGAGGACCAATGGGCTGTAACGTTACCATCTTCAACATATTTTTGTGGAATAAAGTACGCTAACCTAAATTATACATTTCAGGGTAAAGTCTGACAGTACGTCTCGAAAAGACTTGACACCACCCTGAAATGCTTAAAAACAGACACAGACGTATCCCTTACTGCAGTGGTGTTTGGGCCAAGGGTCAAATGTGGGATGACTCAAAGTTTAACTCCATCCCTGACTCAAGTCCATCACTTTTCCCAAGCTTTACTCTGCCCAAACCTAAAGCTGCCATGTCTGAACAGTCATGAGTAACTAACCTGTCGCATATGCAAACTACAGTACATACAAAATTAACATTCGACATAGTAAAGCATAAATACAAGTTTGAGAAATAACCGGAAGCATAAACCACAGCGTCATGTACAGCTGATGTGGACCCAGAAATTCACCAGTCAGACTTAACCGGATTAACCCCTATTTCAAAACGCCTAACAGGGTAAAAGGAAAAGTACTCCTTACTGCTGTATACAGTAAAGGACCTAGTCAATCTTTGACTACACTCTTGACTTCATTCATAAATGCTTCATTTAGTTGTGCTGGTGAAGATTCTCAGTCATCCAGGTCATGGTCATTCCAAAAAAAAAAAAAAAAAAAAAAAAAAGTAAAAAAACAAAGCAACTGGACTTGTTTTCTGTAGATTAAAGACGTTTCGCTTCCTCTCCAGGAAGCTTTTTCAATTAAAAAAATCTGGAGTAATGTGAAGTACCAAGCTTTATACTACTGCCTAAACAAAGGCCTTTTAATGGCTTAGATAACAAAACAACCTTAAACAGAGGAGGAGGCCTTAGGTTCCAACTCTCAAAATCTTACAACACAGCTATAGGATTAATTCTGGCCAATCATCACCTCAATGCTCACCCTCATATGGGTGATTAAAACATTGTTCCTTTAAGCCAGGCCAATAACAACCCTAATGACTCCTCGTTACAGAGGAGTGGACCAGTTTCGTTTCAATCTGCTGTCTTAATGGCTTTAACAACCGGCCATTACTAAGGGGTGGACCTGTTTCGGTTGTATTTGCATGTTATCTAAGCCATTACAAGGCCTTTGTTTGGGCAGTAGTATAAAGCTTGGTACTCCACATTACTCCAGACTTTTTGAATTGAGAAAGCTTCCTGGAGAGGAAGCGAAACGTCTTCAACTACGGAAAACAAGTCCAGTTGCTTTGTTTTTTACTTTTTTTTGGAAAGAATTCATTTAGTTCTGTTCTCAGAATTGGTCTGGCTGTCCAATGATGCAATCTGTCACAACCAGGAAAGTTGAAATTTTGAAAGAAAGTTTTTAAATTCTAAAATTCTTTCTCATCCCGGACATCTTTGTAAATCCAAAACGGCCGGTTTGCTCATAAAGCTCGTAGCAGTACGAACATCTGTCCTGGTTTCAGATAGCACATCTCGCAATAAATACGGCACTAGCAATGAAGCAAATTCTTACTCCTGTCATTCAGCTCAGCTGATTGGCATCACTCTCAGATCTGAGCTCTGAGGAAAACTGGATGTCTTGAATTGAACTGTCAGGATCTGTCACACACGATTACCCTCTCAGCGGCGCCCCCTGTTGGTTTTTAAGCTGTATGCAGGCACGCGTGTGGCAGGAACATGGAGTGTGCTGCACCCAACACATGCCGCTGCAAACCAGGTTACACAGGACCCAGCTGCCAGAAAGGTGGGAGATTAAAAACTGTTGAAGAACCAATAAAGTTTAGTTCAGATCTAAAACATGTTTTTTTTTAATTTATTATCAGCCATTTGTGATCCAGAATGCATCAACGGCGGGGTCTGCGTTGCTCCAGGCGTGTGTCAGTGTCCCAGAGGTTTCCATGGAGACACTTGTCAGGAAGGTGAACATTTTGGATAATCATTAAGCCACACGTGTATCTTCAGAAGTGATGTTAGTTGAGTTGACGGTCAGAGTTTGGTAACATTTGTTAAAAACGTCCCGTCTGTGCAGCTCTGTGCAGGTTACCATGTGAAAACGGAGGCAGCTGTGTGGGACTGCAGACTTGTTCTTGTCCTTATGGGTTTGTCGGTCCTCGGTGTGAAACAAGTGAGTCCAGAACATTCAGCCACTTTCTCCGCGGAGTTTCGTGAGCGGTTTTTTGTAATTATTAAAATTTAATATTTTCCAACAAGGTTCCAGTTTGTTTTCCTTGGAGTACAAGTTAAACCCAATAAACCAAATCCACAGAGACTCATAAGAATTCATCGATGTCTGCTCCCAGCTGCTTGTCCCGGATCAAATCGTCAGCTTTTTTTTTTTTTTTTTTACATTTGGATCATTCGTAATATAAATGTCACGCCAGAAACCATTATAAAGATTGTTTCTACCCGAGCTAAGGGCTGGAGATGCAACCATGGCAGTTATGTTGCTGATACCTAATGCTGATTTTAACCTGTTCTCATTTGTCTTTTAAAAGTACAATAAACACGTAATAAAACACCAAGTGAGGGATCGTACGTGTCCAGAAAGCAAACATTATAGATTTGGGAGAAGTACTTCATGGAAAGATGCGAGATTTTCATGATTCAGGAAATAGCAACAAGAAATTAAATAAACAAGGTCACTTAAAAAAATAATGAAATTAAGTGTGTTGAGTAAATATCAAATTATTTATCAATTTTTATTTATAATTTATTTTTATTTATCAAATAAATAAATAAATAATGTATTATTAAGAGAAATGTAGCATTTTAGCATTTCGTTTCTTTTCTATACAGTGCTCTTTGAAGCAGAAAGGTTTTTGTGTCTTACATGTTTTCCTTTGTTTCTGTGTAAAGCCCTTTGAGTTGAGTTTGAATGATGCTATATGTTTATATTTTTTAATACTGTAAAATGCAATTACAGCAAATATATGGATAACTGAGACAAGATGAATGTAAATACTGTAAAAAAAAAAAAGTTTAATTAACAGAACTGATACTCAATTATTGTATGATAAGGGGCAGATATAAGATTGTTCTTATGTTCTTCTGTATCAATTTGCTAGTGTTGTGTGTTTGTGAATTTTAAAGTTATTTTTGAATGAAATAACTAAATAAATAAAAATAAAGCTAGGTTTTTAGGCTAAACTTGGGTAGGTTCAGTATTAAAGGATGCTTAGTCACTGTTAAAGGAAAAATAAGTAATAATGACACCTAGTGGTTCAGATCTGAACAACACATACACAAAGCCTTTCATGGGGAAATGCCATTTACCCAGCAGTCCTGCGGCTGTGAATTTTTACCTCCACAAGGTATATGATGTTGTATCATCTACTATTTCGTCTCTTACAGGCTTCTACTTCTACAGGCTGCAGCTATTTTGCCAAAATAAAATACCAAATGCTGCGCTCTGTTTTGGGAATCCTGGGAACTTTCATATGATTGGCTCAGGAACCAGGAAGTAAACACGGGCTACACTCTGAACTGAAGTAGTTCCACATAGTACAGGGGTACAGGGGTGTCCAATGTGCGGCCCGGGGGCCATTTGCGGCCCCTGTACTGGTTTTGTGCGGCCCCATCAGACTGCATTTCAAAAAGGATTTGACAGATGGAAACGTATTATTTGTATTTAATATAACTGAATTCAAATATTCAATTAGTTCAAATATTATTGAATGTTAGGTACAAAAGAAAACATTTGCCTTTTAAGAACCACATTTTTTTTACATCATCTTTAATTTAACAGTAAACAGGACTGCATCTGTCTGACTTTTACTTAAACGTAAACGTTGGTGCATTAAAATCTGATTGGAATTTGTTTAATAAAATTGGCTAAATACAGATAATCTAATTTGTTTATTTAAAATTGTCATATTTTGTAGCACAAGTTAAAATATATATATTATGGTTATGTCATTTATTTGTATTAATTCTATGGCCCTTGAGTGATTTTTAGACTCGACAATTTCGGCCCTCAAGCCGTAAAGTTTGGACACCCCTGACATAGTACCTCTAGGTTTGAAAAGAGAAAAACGTGACATTGTTGATGGAGAGGATCGATTGTTTACAGGGAATGTTACTTTCATCCCAGGTGACAAATTAGTGATTTTACAGCAAATATCTTACTTATTGCTCCTTTAACTACAGTGGAGGAAGTGTGATGTTAGGAACCTTGTTAGAGAGAAACCCTGAAAAATTAAAAATGGGTCAGGATAATGTTCGCAAACATAAAGCCACAACATCTACCTTCAGCCATGGTGATCTCAGCCTCCAGACCCAAATCCTGCAGAGAACCCGTGTTTGGGCCGAACCAGTCTGGTGATGGTGGTGTTTCTGTCTGTGACCGCAGTGGTCTGCAGCCGTCACTGCCACAACGGAGGCCGGTGCGTGTCCCCAGACGAGTGCATGTGTCCTCCAGGTTGGACCGGACTGTCCTGTGAGACAGGTGAGTTAATTAGGTGATAATTAGGTGAGTTAATTAGGAGTAAATCAGGTGAGTTAATTAGGAGTAAATCAGGTGAGTTAATTAGGAGTTCATAAGGTGAGATAATTAGGTGTTAATTAGGTGTTTATACAGTGAGTTAATTAGGTGTTAATTAGGTTAGGAGTAAATTAGGTGAGTTAATACAGGGAGTGTATTGGGAGTCAATTAGGAGT
Source organism: Fundulus heteroclitus (assembly GCF_011125445.2). Taxonomy (NCBI): domain Eukaryota; kingdom Metazoa; phylum Chordata; class Actinopteri; order Cyprinodontiformes; family Fundulidae; genus Fundulus; species Fundulus heteroclitus. The sequence continues at coordinate 6,042,188 of NC_046384.1, forward strand.
TTATACAGTGAGTTAATTAGGTGTTAATTAACTGAGTTAATTAAGTAAATTAGGCGAGTTAATTAGGAGTTAATACGGGGAGTGTATTGGGAGTCAATTAGGTGTTTATAAAGTGAGGTAATTAGGTGTTTGTATGTTGAGTTAATTAGATGTTAATTAACTGAGTTAATTAGGAGTAAATCAGGTGAGTTAATTGGGAGTTAATTAGGAGTTTATAAGGTGAGTTAATTAGGTGTTAAGTGAGTTAATTAGGTGAGTTAATTAGGCATCAGAGATGAAAACCAGCGAGGTAAATCTGCCCGTCTTCTGCAGCTCTGTGCTCGCCTGTCTGCCTGAACGGAGGAGTGTGTGCCCGGCTAAATACCTGCGAGTGTCCTCTCGGTTTCTACGGAGCGCGGTGTCAGAACGGTAAACAAGAACTTCATGCATATGCGACTGCAACAACACAACACAGTTTACAGTTGAATCGTCTTCCTCTCAGCTGTCTGCAGTCCACCCTGTAAGAACGGCGGCATGTGCCGGAGGAACAACATCTGCACCTGTCCGCAGGGATATTCCGGGAGACGCTGCGAGAAAAGTCGGCCATAGTTCACAGTCTTCCTCCTGGTTTCTCCTTAAGATTAAAATGTCTTATCTGAAAATGGGATTTCCACACTCAGGCTTACAGACAGTCACCTTTGCTCTGTCCGCCAGGTGTGTGCGACCCCATGTGCATGAACGGCGGCAGGTGCGTCGGCCCAGATGTGTGCGACTGTCCGTCTGGCTGGCAAGGGAAGAGATGCGACAGACGTAAGTGTAACGATACAAACTCCTTATATACTCACATTATCCAACAACATGACAACTCCAAAAAAAAAAAAAAAAAAAAAAAAAAAAAAAAAGGCTGTTTCCTCGCCATCTGACGTTTAGAGACTAAGCCTTTCATGTTTTAGGTCGACTAAAATGACCAAAACTACTTCTGTTTATTAAATGCCAGGATGATTACATTTTTCATAACCCCCTCTTCAAAGCTAGATGTTTGTATACACTAAGAGGACTATGCCTTTAAAATAACTGGGAACGCCAAGGTGATGATGTCACCGGCTTTGTGGCGTAGTGCAACTCCCATTTGAGTTAAATGGATCCACACACACAGTATTCCCTTTTCAAGCTGGTGAATTAAATCAATCGATGCAACAGGTTGAGCTGTTTCTAAAATGTGTTTAGAAATAAAACATAAGTTGAACAGCAGTTTTAAATAATTCAAATAAAACAGGTTTCTTCTATAAATTAGCTAATAAAAACCTACTTGGAAAATCAACAATTTTTTAGTCATACTCTGTCCTTGAGCTCCCAAAGTGGGGGTCAGGACCCCCCCGGGGGGGGTGGGGCGACACGAATTGATGCTGATGTGCTAAAAAGGTTTTGTATCTCCTCCACTGTTTTGCAAGCGATCTTGCATTTAAAAAAAAAAAAAAAAAAAAAAAAAAAAAAAAAAAAAAAAAACTTTTAATGTGATTTAAATATCATTGTCCTCACAATCCCCCCCCACCGCCTGACAAAAAAAGGGGTGGAAATCCCCCCGGCACCCAAAAGGGGGTCACCGGTCTCTGCCACTGTTATTTTGAGGGTCGCAGGCTGAAAAGTTTGAGGACCTCTGCAAAACCACCAGGGGTGAAAGAGGAAATAATGTAAAAGTAATAAAATTCATCTCTCAAATCTAAATTTGACAGCTGAGTTTGTTCAAGAGACTTTGAGTTTGGTTTTTAATTAGCAGGGACTAATTAGACTATTTGAAAACATCAATAAAAATGCACAAAACTGGAACGAATAAGATGAAATATAATAAAATGGATTGAAATGGGCAGGACTGGAGTGTTAGGATACAACTTTAACAGGTTTGTTGTTTTACAATGTAATCAAACTGAATTTATAAATTTGATTAAAATGGAAAATGACTCAAAATAACAGAATATGTTGAGATAAATCAATTTAAATGAACTTAAATACTGAACTGTATGAACGCTGCTGGGTTTAATTGGACTCCAGGATAAAGTGGAGCGGGTCTGATTCAGTCGAGCTGTAAATAAGCCGATCTGAACCTGTAAGGATCAGAGGCAGCGGACCCAGAATGCAGCCAGACCAGCATAGGTTTCTCTTTAATAACAAAAAAAAAAGAAGACAGGAACAAAATCCAAAAAGACTGTTTCACCAACGACAAAATAGAAACAAACAGTCCATTTGGGCAGGAACAGAATGGCTCAGATCTCTGGAGGGAAACGGGGTCAAAATCCAAAAACAAATCAGAAACAGAATACTGAACTGGATCAGACTCACCCATAACCTGAACAGACTCAACAAGACGACCTGGCACTGATATCTGGTCTCAACAGTTTTTTAATGGAGGTGGAAGCAGGTGAAACCGGTGAGAGGTGATTGCAGCAGGGGTGGAGTTAGGCGGGTGTGCAGAGTAAGTAATTAGACCAGACATCAGTGCCGAGGCTCAAAACAAGAACAGATAAAAAAAACAAACCTAATTAATTGTCTTGCCTGACTAGTTTTAAACGTGGAAAATCTGAAACACGTCAAGATCTTTTAGATGAAGTCAGTTATTTGATATATGGTATAAAGCAACAAAAAATAAGTATTCAATTCACATGAATTCCAGCACACAAAGGAATTTTAGGTAATGAAAAAGTAGATAAATTAGCTAAAGAAGCAGTTAAGGCAAGAGAAATTAAATATGATGTCCCGCTAAGTAGAGCAGAAATAAAAAGTAATTATTAAAGATAAAATAAATAATATATGGCAGGAGAGATGGAATTTAGAAGAAAAAGGAAGACATTTATATAAAATACAGAAACATATTATCATAAGACATAGTATAATGAATAGAAGAGAGGAAATATGGATAAACAGGTTGAGGATAGGACATACTAGTTTAAATACTGGTTTAAAAATAATAAGGAAACATCCATCAGGGTATTGTTCTTATTGTGGAGAAATCGAAGGAGTAGAACATGTTTTGATTTGTTGTAGAAAATATATAAAAGAGAGGAAAGAACTGGAAAGGGTAATGGGGAGTTCAGTGAATATGGCGGATTTATTAGGGAAGCATCAATCAGATAAAATAATTAAAGCACTTATTAAATATTTAAAAGATACAGAATTAGCTGGGAGGATTTAGTGTGTATGTATGTGTGAGTGTGTAAGTAAAGATATAATTTAGTTTCATTAAGATATAAAGATATATAGGAAAATATATTTCTAAATTACATCTCCGTCTAGTTGATGGCGGTAATGCACACAGGATGTAAACTGCCAGAAAACACAATAGAAGAAGAAGAAGAAGCTGATGAAGACGTAACAGGATAAACTAAAACAGTAAACAAGCTAAACAAGACAGACCAGACCAAAACAAAACCCGAGGCAAGAGAGAGGCCTAACTGATTAAATAACCAAACTAAAACCTAAACCAAACCAGAACATTACAGAACTTCTTAACAATTCTGACTTTAGGGAATTAATCTCAGAAACTGAACAAAAACAAACCGTGAATTCAACTGAAGTGTGCTGGATTAAACTGTAACTGGACTTTATCGTGAATCGGTCTTTACTGAATAAAATTAATATAAAACATAATACACTGTACTTAAATATCCAATATTTAAACATATTACTTTTTAAGTGGGAATCGTTCAACTCTATATTAGAAATACCCTCAGTTTTGTGTAAATGTATTTAAAATCCAGGTTTTCTCTGTCATATCTTCGTCTCTTCACAGCCAGCTGTCTGCAGAGGTGTCTGAACGGAGGGGAGTGCGTCGGTCCAAACGCCTGCCACTGTCCGCCGGGCTGGCAAGGCCTGCTGTGCCAGATCCGTGAGTATGACAGCGCCTCAGTCCACGTCACGCTCTGCAGGCGTCTGCGTTCACGCCGGCTCTGAATACGCTTCCAAACGCTTTGACCCTCAGCCCGCTGTGAGCAGAGGTGTCTGTACGGCAGCCGCTGCGTCCGTCCCAACGTCTGCGCCTGCAGGAGCGGCTTCTCCGGATCTCTGTGTTCCCACAGGGTAAGAGGAACGACGAGCTGTGTGTTACTTTAAAAAAAAAAAAAAACTACTTAACGCAAACACCCAGAGCTCATCGCTATCAGCCGTTCTTGCATTGCTTTGGTGTGGTGTGCTTCAGACAGTAACGCACGCCAGCGCCCTCCTCTGGACAAAAGTGGCGACTGACATACAGTATTCTTCATCTTACCTATTCAACATGTGCTTTTAAAGGTTGTTTTTGCAGAAAATGCAGCCCTAATTCAGCTCAGTTCAGTTAACAGCCCCTAAAACAATCCGATTTTCAATGAATGCATAAATAATCTCATTGGGCATTCTAGAAAACTCTGACAATCGCTTCCAAAGAGGGCTTCTTGATATAAAAAATGGACACAGTTACTTAATAAGTACACTAAAAATAACCGTAAAGCAGAAAAATAAGACAGAAATACGCTTTAAATTAGGGCCGTGCATAAAAATCATTACAAAGATTAATATCGATGTTTTCAAAAACATCGATATAAACAAAACAAATTTAATATTGTTATACCTCCCAGCCCCTAGGGGGCGTTATTACAGCGCGCCATTACTGCTTACAGCGAGGAAGAGCAAGTGAGACGAATTTGCAGAATGGCCGACAGGATTTTAGAAGCTCCTTCGTCCCTAAAATCAGACGTTTGGGCACATTTTTGGTTTCTGTGATGCGTTAAATGCATTGAACCAAATACACTTTATTTTCCTGTCAATATATCAGAGTTCAATAAATTTAACATAAATATAATATTTGGCTGGTTTTGTTGATAGAATGACTTTGAGCATTAATTTGAAAGTAATACATATCGATATTGGAGTCAAATCAAGCTGAGATATATCGAGAATCGTATCGAATCGGCTCATCCTAGATGACACCCAGCCCTACTTTAAATTATGCGAAAGGGCCAAACTAACCAGAGGAAATAAGTGACTATGATAAAAACATTAAAGTAATTTGACGCAACATGCTAAAAAGACTAGAGAGTAAGAAGAAGAAAAAAGTCCATCATAAAAAAAATGTGATTTGCATTTCGGTGTGGTTATTTTGTGTTGTTTCAGCTCCCCATTGCTCGGGGCTGAAGGGGAGCAGGTTTCTCCACGCTGGCTGGCCGCTGATGTCCACAGGTGGCCACAGGTGAAGCAAAGGTGGAAAGGATGCCGACATTTCATCGAACCAAACTCACCACAATGTCCTGACTACTGTAAATACTTCCAGGTTCAGGTTCCTCGCCTATTATCTAACCTCTTCCATGAGTATTTATTTATTTGGATGTTTTATATTGTCCCATAGTCCTTGATGTATATATCTTAATCACTCTGTAATCTGCTGCTTCCCATCAAATCCTCGTTTGTTGGTCGTTTTGCCAGAGAATAAAAGGTGTTTGGTGGGCATTTCTGGCTTGGATCGGTCAATTTGCATCTTCTGCTGCCCGAAGGTCTCTTCTTCAAAATAAGAGTCTCTGTTTTATGTGCGCTGGATCATCACTAGAGTGGGTTTCAGATCTCTGACGGGTCCAAACCAGGGTTCTGGCCCAAAAATGCTGAAGAATGGAGCAAAGTTTTAAAATGGAAAGTTTTTTTATGCCAGCTTTAGCGGCAATATATGCACTACATTTCCTCAAAGAATGACATTAAGGGACTAATTAAGAGAAGCTTTTATTTTGAAAAGTCATTTTGTTTTAAAACGTCCCGTTTCGTTATAAAGGTTGTCCACTGCTAGCCCAGACCAATAATCAATATGTCCCACTTTACATTTTCAAAGGAAATCTAAACATATGCTTCAAAATAAAAGCCTGTGATTCATACTGTAGCTCGTTTTCAAAGGAGATCCCAGGTTACTATATTTGAATTAAATCAAGAGAGGAAAACTTATTATCCTAACATTTCAAAATAAAGCTCTGCTGTTCTCTTTGAAATAAAAGCTTTATTAATACATTTGGTGACCCACACCAAAATGTCACTGATGAACAGAAACTTAAAAACAGTTATTCTGTTGGTGTTTTTACAAAGATCAGGTACCTTTCACAATAAAAGTCTTTTTTTCATGGTTTAATTATTACGGATGCAGTTGACTGATTCGTAATGGGACTTAAAGTTCAAAGCTGATGCATTTAGGGCTTAAATCAGCAACAAACCTTTTTTATTATTTATTGGCTTGTACACCATCAACATGTTTTTTTTAAATAAATGAGTTGAATTTGCAGAATAAAATCCTGTTATGCGACCTTTGACATTTGTGAAGGGCCTAACAGACCAGTGACCTGCATGTTGGGGCCTTGTTGGCTCTACACTAATTAGGACTCTGCAGAGGGGACGTTTGTTTCCTCCATCTGAAATAAACAATTATCTCCTACATGTTTGATTTCTTTTTTTAATGTTATTTTTTACGTTTATTCGTGTTTTTTTGTGTGTGTTTTTCAAGCTGTTATATTAAGATATACAAGGTGGGGTTTGTTTCATCTCTGCGTTTTAGTACTTGACATAGAAAACAATTACTGGGAATTTAGCGCCCTCTGCTGGTGACAGTTAAAAGAAAAATAAATGTGAGGAAGTGATGAATTATCACCAAAAACCGAAAAGAACAGGCAAACACTCCGGCTCATCACTGCGCTGCTGTCTAGGAGCTATTTTACTGAAAATAAAGTTTTATCGTTTTAGCATATTTCCATAAAAACGTGGACAAAACAAACCTTGACTGCCAGCCTGAGCTTCAGCAGCAGCCCACATGAGGAAGATATTTATATCTGTCCCCCAAAGATGGCCCTGCGGCGGACGGTGGAGGGTACTGATGGGTCCCACCTGGACTGCTCACTCAGTGGGAGCTCAGAGCCGCCCCGCAGCAGCCCCTGGATGCCGACACACACAAGCAAACGCAGAAACGGCCTGAGCCGAGGGTCTCGGACCCAGAGCCGGGGGGCCGGTTCTTCAGGAAAGTGAGGGGGGGTTCGGGTTCTTTGGGTAAATCCAGCTGAGAAGGAAAGACCGTTTGCAGAACACGACGTAAACTCATCATGGGGACATCGGTTATATGATTTTGTGGTTCTTGCTGAGTTATTTGAGTGGGTTCCTGAAAAGTGTGTGGGGGGGGGGGGGTTGATTTTAGAATCAGCTATCGGGTGCTAAAAGTTTGAATCGGTTTTACACTACTTGACTAATCCGCTTCTTGTGTTATTAAGCAATAAGTCTGCATGGAGAAGTGAACCTGAGGCTTTTAAACATCCAGAGGGTTGGTTTTTGGTGCCTTGAGTGCAGGTTTGTTGTTAGAATAAGTAGAGAATAATGAATATTAGGCTATAAATTATACAAGCAAACTCATACGGGACACCTTTCAGAACCAGAAGCGTTTCTGCACCAAAATTAGCAAGGGGGGGGGGGGGGGGGGGGGGGGGGGGGTCAGGGTGGCCCGGTGTTTTTTCATGTTTTCATACTAAACAGTATTCCATTGTTTAATATATTAAGGGAGCCAAAGAGCCAGTTGTGGCTCTGGGACTGCAGGTTTCGGCCCCCTGATCCCATCTAAACGCGGCTGGAGCTAAACGTGAAACAGCTTAATATTTAAATTATTGTTGGAGTGAAGCTGTAAAGGTAAAAAAAACACAATTAGTTCAAGTGACCGATCAGTTATGAGCTTATATCATCGTAGGAAATGTATTTAATATCATGTCTTTAGTACGGGGGCCATAACAGGACCAGGTCTACAGGGGTGCAGGCCCCCGTTGGCCCCCGTCTAGAGCCGCCCCTGCACCAAGCAGTCTTCCTAACTGGAGATGTGATGAGCTACCAGAGCTTTATTAACCAGGTTCTTTTTTTTTTTTTTTTTTTTTTTTAAAACACTGTCCTCTGATTTTAAATAAGGTCATAACTTTGGTCGCCCACCAGCTCCACAGCATGACGCCACCACCGCCGTGCTTCACAGCTGCTACGCTGCTCTTCTGCAGCCTCTAAGTGGATGAACCTCCACCACCTTTCCATCAGCTCCGCCCCTGCAGACAGCCTCCCCACAGCATGATACCGCCGCCTCTATGCCCCGCGTCCTGTGGACAATGCCAAGTTCTCTCTCTGCAGACGGTGTAGTTTGGGTCTCGACGCCTGCCACGATTTTCTGGTTTCCGTTCCTTGAGGCTTGTGTTTGTAACGTGAGAAAACGTGAAAAGGTTCTGCAGCAGGGAAACAAAATTAGACCTCCATCCTCCAGACCACAACAGGTGCCCCCCCCTCCTCCCCTCAGCCTCCACCTGTCTCCCCTCCTCCGCGGCGGTGACCCAGAAAGCAGCCGTCACTCTGCAGAAATGGTATGCAGCCCGCTCGGTTCGGTCACCGGATCGGCGGCAGCTGCTGAGCCCTGTCCCACCCCCGCTGCTATTTTCACCCGCCGGATAAAGTGCGGCGGCTCGGCGGGACGCGGCGCAGAGCAGCGGCAGCATGAAGTCCCGCACAGACGGCTGCGCCTCCGAGCTGGACACCGACACGGACAGCTCCGACGGGAAGTCCACGGGCGGCCGCAGCCCGCCCAGGGAGTCCGGGGAGAGGCTGGGGGAGGAGGCGGGGAGCGGCGGCCCCTACGCCGGGAGGAGGAGGCGGCGGCGGCGGAGCGGCAGAGACGCGCGGATCCCCGGCGCCAGCAAACAGCGGCAAGCGGCGAACGCGCGGGAGCGCGACCGCACGCACAGCGTGAACACGGCGTTCACCGCGCTGCGCACGCTGATCCCCACCGAGCCGGCCGACAGGAAGCTGTCCAAGATAGAGACGCTGCGCCTGGCCTCCAGCTACATCTCCCACCTGGCCAACGTGCTGCTGCTGGGGGAGGAGTGCCGGGACGGGCAGCCCTGCCTCCGCTACCAGGACCTGCTGCTGCGCGGCCCCGCGGCGCTCAGCGCGCCCTCCCTGCGGCCGATCTGCACCTTCTGCCTGAGCAACCAGAGGAAACAGGTGGGGCCCCATCCGGGCGCGCAGGGTGCGCGGTGCATGGTGTGGGAACTGGCTGTCCTCAGCTGAGAACAAACAGTGGTGATAATAATGATACATTATATGTGTAGTTTGTTTTAAAATGTAAAATACTGGAATAAAAAAAAAAATACAAACTGGGTTTCTAATCTGTAGCAACAGGTGAGCAGATTGGTTCAATTTACCTTTCATGCTTATTATACACTTCACCCCGTGACGTCACTGCCCATATATGGTAGAGCTAAGTGTTCATGGCATCAAAAAACACAATGAAAAAAAAAAAAAAAAAAAAAAAAAAAATATATATATATATATATATATATATATATATATATATATATATATATATATATAGCGGGAGAACAAGTTTGAGGTGTAAACAAGTTGGCAGACTTTGGACCCTGTTGTTTCTACATTAAAATAAAGTCTAACCACATTTTATTTAATTTCTAATCATCTGTTGGACCAAAAAGTCCGCCCATGCTCATTTTAAGGAATGTTATTTGCACTGAGAAGTGGAAAATGTGTGCTTTACATTTTGACACCCTCCACATCTGGACCCATGATGTCACTGCCCCATATATGGATACGCTTAGTATTTGACATCTGGCTCACTAAGCACTAAAACAAAAGAAATTTGTGTCCAAATACTACATACAGTCACGCTGGCTGCAGCATTGGGTTCCATTTTTTCCTTCTGTGACTTTGTTTTTGTTATTTCACATGAAAATATATTATTTTGATTATTACTCATTTGTTTTTGACCACAAAAAAGGAAAACCTCTCTGCTGTTTCTCTTATTTTAAAGCAAAAATCAAATAACCATCTTATTTTTCAGGCCATGAAGAACAGATTAAATTAAACCATTTCTACAATTTTTGAGAAGTTTGGATAATTTCTTTATTATGTTTTAATTACATAGAAGCTCGATGTAAATAAATAACTCAGCCCTACCATATATGGGCAGTGATGTCGTGGGTTTAAGCAAGCTTAGCTGACTCTAGCTGGATGGTATCAGAAAATGTGCCAAATTTTGCCTCATTTTAACAATAATTTTTAGCATTTCCTCTTATTTTAAAATGTGAAACAAAAAATGAAGCGCAATTAAATGTCTCTTCTGCTTCTGACTACAACGGAGAAAATGGTGGATATTTTGGTAAAAATTTAAAACTTGTTTTGCTCCATTTTGTTATCCTGGTTTCAGATGATTATTTACCAATAATGCCATAATATTAGGGAATATATATTGCCATAATAGAATATATATTGCCATAATACTAGATATTTATATTTTTTGACATTTTAAAGGAGCTATAAGTAATATATTTACTGTAAAACCAACCTAAATTATTCTTGTTTGCCACCCAGGATGGAAGTATGATTCCCTATAAACTATCGATCCTCTCCATCAATAATGTCTTAGTCAAAATTTTCTCCTTTCAAACCTAGAGGTACAGTCCAGAACTACTACAGAGTGTAGCCCGTGTTTACTTCCTGGTTCCTCAGCCAATCATATGAGAGTTCCTAGAACAGAGCGCAGCATTTGGTATTTCCCTTAAACATAGAAGTCGCTTGGCAACTTACTTATTGCTCCTTAAAATGTAGGAAATCAACATATGTATCAATGTTTATATCAGGAATATATTAAATACACAATTAAATGTGTAAATCATTACTTAGTAAACTTGATTTCATGTTGAAATCATGCATATTAATCACATTTCCTGTGTTTTATTTAATCGGAAAATAATGTATCCTCACAATGAGGCTTATCAAACGCACCCCAGCATCTGATTGGCTAAGCTGCACCGCTTTTAAACTGTAAACCAATCACCTTGTTGGTACCAGATGTAGCCCCTCCTACTGACTTCTAAAGGTGAGCCCGACATTAAATACTGAACGTCCAGCAACACGCGTCTATGAAATAAATACTGAAATAATTACATATCCTTTTACAATATAAAGAATTCAGTTTATTTTAAAGTTTGATTAATTATATTTTATTATATGTAAGATTAAGATAACGACCAATTAATGGTCACATATATATTATATATATATATATATATATATATATATATATATATATATAACTAATTTGTTAATTCAGATTAAACATTGTACACCATATGTTCCACTCCTGCTGCACAAAATTTAAAATACAGAGAGATGCTGCTCCACGTACCCTAATGTGCCGACCGACCAGTCTCTATTAAAAAGGCAAATCACACAGAAACCAAACACTCTCAGAATCACAAATTAAACGTTTAGAAGTAAATTTTTTGAGCAACCTCTTAGTTTTTTATGGTTTTAATCCCCTTGAACCACCCATCCACCCTCTGCACCTGACCTCTCGTCTTCTTTGGCATCTCATTAAACAGAGTTTAAACTGTGGGAACACACTATGATGTAAAAACCATCAATTTTGCTTTTTAAACTTGGGTATATCTTGATATAAGTGCCTAAACATCGGCTAAAATAGGGCACAAAATCATAAACACTTGTAGAAAAAGGCCCTAAATTCATGCTTGAACCAAAAAACGAGGTGATTCAAGAGGTAAAACGAAACAACAGACTTTAGATTACTTGATCTAACTGAAATAAAATTTCATGTAGTAGCAAATATTCTTAAAAGACAATTGTGTAATCCTGTATAATAATGAGAGGTATGACACCATAAACATTGACCATATGAATCTGGAATTAGTGTGTACATACAAAATTGGAGGCTAGAAACTGATATTATGCCTCTTAAGTCTAAGACGTTGGTAAAAACTCATTCCTTTATCTCCACAGCTCAAAGACGTCGCCAAACACTCGTCTTCTGTGTGAAGCAGAGCCGCTCCAGACGGACCGGGAGCCCACCTGGATGTTTTACTCTCCAAACTTTGTAAATACATATTTAAGTTTTGACCGGACCGCAGGACAGAAGAGACTGAAGGACAAGCGCTTTCTGTCCAGCCTGGTGCGTCGCTGGACCTCAGTGTTTTGACGGAGCTGTAACCTGAGCCGGAGTGTGCCGCTGCACCTGACGTGGGGCTATTTTAGACCCCACCGATAGTACAAACTACCCCCTGACCCACCACTAACAGGACCCCCACGTGTACCTCCTAAAAAAAACAAGCTGGTCACCTTCAGTGCAGTAGTTGCTGTCAGTTTACTGGCAGCTGCCTTCAGCATTAAGAAGACTTCAAGCAACGCACAGACACCAGGAACTCCAACGACCCTCAGACCCAGGCTGTGCTATATGCACGATGTCACCAGAAGATCTTAACATATTTGATAGAGTATCGGCCACCCTGATCTTCAGCAGCTCGTCCTTATAGTCAGTGCTGCACAGGCGTAGCAACTAAGACAGTTCCCCAACATGTAAACCATCAAGCCCTTGAGTCTACCACTGACACATTGGCCAAATCCAGCTGTCAAACCATCTTTTATGGGGGAAATTACAACTGGGTGGTCTACTCTGCCTTAAGCATTAGTTTATGACTAAGGAGACCAGTTGGTTGGATCATGGGATTGGTTCCTGCCCTGCATGGTCTCCCTGTGCATGAAGGAGTTTCCTCTGGGTACTCCAGCCACAAACATGAGCGTTCGCTCAATCGGTTGCTCTAAACCGAAGGTGGTCGGCTCCAGTTCTCCTATCCCGCAACTTCAACCACCACACCTGGATCCGATGAATGGGTCATCACCACGCCTCTCCAGAACTGGAGTTAGGCGCCCCCTGCTCTAAACTGCCTGTAGGTACGAGTGTGTGCGCATCGTCGTTTGTCCTGTGCGTCTCTGTTGCCCTGGTACCCCGACTCTCTTCCAACAACCGCTTCAGATAGGTACCAACCCCCTTACCCCCCAACCCCGCAAGGACAAGCAGGACATAGCAATGGGTGAACGGATGAGTTCTGGGAAGATTCCCACCCTAACGGGTGTCTGCCATGTTTCTGAGTGAAGGCCATGACAAGCACCAAGAACAAGAACCCTGCTTTATGTTCACAATGTTCTGTTTGCATTTTTCTACGTCGACACCCAGGTTTTTCAATTAATTAATCCCCACATGGGAACCGATGATTGGCTGGGAATATATATAAGATTCTTACATTGTGCCACCAAACGTGATGTTAATGTGACAGCAATGAAAATAAGCAAGAAGTCTAATCTTAATCTACATTGAAAATAGCTCGCTAGCTAGCTAGCTGCGGAACTCTAGCTAGCTAGCTAGCAAACATCAGAATCAAAAAAAAAAAATCAGAATTAATCGGCAAGTAGGTTTGCACTTACAAGGAATTTGACTTGCTATTGTGCAAAACTACTTGCCGATTAAACTTGATTCTGATGTTTGCTAGCTAGCTAGTGAGCTATTTTCAATTGTGGGTTAAGATTAGACTTATTCTTACTTATTTTCATTGCTGTCACCTTGTCACCTGTCATCTTTAATCCATTTAAGAACAGGCAGGTTTATAAAAGTTGCGTTTTTTTGGCACGCCACCAACTAATAGAGATCTGTCTTGAGAGATGTTTATTGTGGTTTCCAATACAAAAATCTCTGGGGGAATTTCTTAACCCGTTTCAACTTTCCCGAGTAGTCGTAGCTTGATTTGAAGAACTTGTTTCCGACACGTAAACCTACGGTGTGGAAAAGTTTACTACCGTGTTGTTGCACAGTCACTTTAACAGCAGAGCGCACAGATGCAGGCTGTGCATTAGGCTGCCTTTTGCACTTTTAAGGAGAATTTTAAAATGTGATATTAAACTCGTGTGGCTACCTTTATATTTATGATACAGCACGAAACCATTACTGGGAAAAGCACGTTGCTCGCTACCTCAGATCTGTGTTTTAAATATGAAGGCCTACCTCTGATCAAAAATTAGTAATATAACTACTTGAATGTCAGACATGTCTGTTCTTTGCACATTAAGTGAAGCTGCTTGAAGAGAAAATGTATTTTTGTACCAAGGAAATAAATGTTCTAAACCCGTCTTTGTACACTTCTTTTTAATAAAATCTGCCTAAACTTTGACTAACCTCCCACATTTGGACTGAAAGTGGTAATGATACCATGTTTTTTTCAAATCCAGCCTCTGATTTATTACTCAATGGATTTTAAGTCATGTCACTTGTTTTTGGCCTTCAAGTTGGAAAGATCAAATAAAACACAAATGTCAGACGTCCACAAGACAAGTTTGATATCCAATATGGCCGCCACACGGATAAAACACAAAAGTGGAAGACCATGCATTTACATTCCTGATCGGTTCTGTCTCAAAACAGCTTTATTAATTTTATATAGAAGCAAACCTGGAGAATAGACATTTTAAATGGTGTTTTGTGTTGTAAATAGTATCTTAAACGGGAACATTTAGTCAAAACGTAAACAAGATAAATCGAATGAGGGTATATTTTGCCCGGATGACAGACGTTTGTACCAAACATCCTGCTCCCAAGAGTCGGCTAAGAAAAAAAAATATGCAAAAGGTGTGAAACTGTGGAGGGACTTATATCAACAAACTGTAGAAAATATGATGCCATCGGCTCATGTTGCTAACCGCTATTAGCATAAGCATTAGCAAATTTTGACTTTCCAACATGGATATAAATCAGAATTCCAGGTTTTATATTTTAACAGCCGCAGATTTTATTCTGTTTAACATGTCTTATATAAACCTAGACCTAATCTGAGTTTGGTAATGTAGCAAACCAAATTGAGTTAGGTGGGAGGAGCCTGGCAGGTGGGTGGGGCATGATGGAACCAATCAGAACCTGCTCTTGTCCTTTTGGCATCAAATGGCAAACCCGTCGACGCTTCTGCACCTTTTAACGATACAGATTGCGACGATTTGAGACGGGGTTTACACATCTTTCACCTGCAAAGTTGTGTTTGTTTCTAGTTACCTTGATGTTCGCTCAAAACTTTACTCCGACTTTAAGTCCTGACAAAGTTTCATTAAAAGTAAAAGAAGTTGGCGTTTTATGAACAGACATCGGATTTCACAAAGTGAAATCAAAAAGACAACATGACAGCAAGAAGCGTTTCAATAATCTTTATTTCATAAAAAAGTCAAATTGGTTTATATCAGATTAAAGAAAGTATAAACTGACGATAATCAGGTGGCTGGCCAGGCATCTTACAGGGCGGGGCGTTTCTTCCGACTGACTGACCAGAAACAGGAGAGAGAAATAAAAATAAACTGAGCTTGCCAAAATAAAAGAAAAAAAAGATAAAGTTAAAGGAAAGCGGGACAGGAAAAAGAACTTTGGCAAAACTGATTACATTTGTCAGCCTTGCAGTCGCACGGCTTTAACTTAAATATAAACCCGATCCTGCGTCGGGACCAGGCGGCTGAGATCACGTCGAATCCTCGGATCCAGATTACAGAAGGCGTTTGAAATGAATCAGGAGATCAGAATTCGTGTTTGTTTTTTCTTTTCTGACTCCACAGGGGGGGGGGGAGCTGCGACTCCTCGACGAGGAGCGTTTGCTTTCTAAATGCTGCTTAAACGTTTCGGTCGTAAGAGTGAGTGTTTGTGGAGATAAATCAGTAACAGGAGGTAGTAGAGGAAGGGTCGAGACATTCTACGGCTCCTGCTGCTACCGAAATAAACAAAACAAAAAAAACCAAAAGAAACAAATGGGAGGAAAAGCTCGTCTGGTGATGAAGGCTTCAGTCCGCCTCCTCTTCATCCGATTCAGACTCTGCAGAGAAGAAAAGTTCAATTCTGTTTAGCAAAATGTTTAAAAACTCTCCTAAAGCTGCAAATAACAGCAGCCCATTTTCAATGCGCTCATCCTTTAATGCGACTTTTATCCTCACTGGTTCCAGAGAGAAATAAAAAAAATATATAAAAAAAACAGGCATGGATTACAGGATAAATGTGATAAGTAGAAGAGTTTACAGAAAAAAAAAAATCACACGTTTGAATGTTTGTTTGAAACGGGTCCAAAACTAACAGGAACTTAAGTGTTTAAAAACAGCTTGATTGTTTTTCTGTTTCAAAACAAGAAGTTGATGAGGACCAACTCTTCAATAAATAAATATTAAACTACCAACGCCATAGAAGCTGAGAGAGAGAGAGAGAAAACGGCTCGGTTAAAGTGTAAATTATTCAGAATCACATTTTAACGCCATCAAGGCTCATTTTAAAGCTGCGTTTGTAGCTTTGAAGCAGATCTAAGTGAAATATTTCTGGTCAAACAACTTTTCACCCCAAAAAAACAGCAGGTGAAATGTTACTTTGCTTCATGATACACTTTTTTAAAATGCAAACCCGTTTCAGATTAAACGTTTTCAGACCATAAACAGACACCTGAGCTTGTCTGTGTAGAAAGACGGATGGACCAGACCAACGGCTACCAGAAAGGCTCGGGAATAATATAATAAAGTTACGTTTCACGCTTTAAAGTGGAGCTCAGTCAGGCATTTATATTGATAAATATCACTGTGTCCTTCAGCATTACAGGTTTTCCCCAGAAAAACGGGATAATCCTTGCGGGGGAGCGGGCGCAGCGCGGACGTAGCGAACATCAAGCTAACGACAGCTAGCGTGTTAGCTTATTCCGACAGGGAGGTTATCCCCCAGACGGGAACTTATCTGGCCGTTTCATGTTGCTCGACACATTTTTAATCAACGGCTGATACCCTGCATTTAGTTATTAGTGTCTGCTGCCGTGAGATTAAATATTAAATTAGCATTAAAAATAAAAGTTGAGGACTCTAGCACTACATCAGCACACCTTTACTACAAAGTTGTAGGGCTGGATAATACATTAATGTATCGATCGATAGACGAATATCCATAGAAAAAAAAGTCAATAAAAAGTTCAATAGAATAACAGTTTTCCTTTCTTTTGCATTCTGGTCAATATTACAGCCGTTACGTCCTCCCAACCAATTACAATGCAGACCCCAGGGACCAAGCTCCGCCCCCATCAGAGAGCACTTAAAATATATTTTTTTAATTTGTCGATATCGATCATTATGACTTCTGTTTCATCGATGTGTTTTTCTCCATCTCGTCCAGCCCTGATAAGTTGTGCTGAAACTATTCAGCTCCAGCCGAGGAGTTTTTTTTAATGCGCTGCCAGTTTACCAGCTGGGCTTCCTGGACACCTTGTGTTGAACTTGGCAGTTAGGGAATTATTTAAACCAAATAAATCTCTCCATTTGTCCGGATTCACATTTAACTTAATGAACCAAATATCACAAGAACAAGCGTTTGAAAGCTCCGTGTATCGTGTGTGGTGGTGGGAAAACGTTAATTTATCTGTTGCCTGTCGCAGCGTTTCAATGCTGGGTGGCCGGGGCTCATCTCCGGCACACAGAAAACTTAATAAATTAAAACCATAAGAACTTCGTTTGCTGCCGGCATAGAAAAAAATAAAATGTTTATTGTGAAAAAAGGAAACCGGAAAAAAATAAAAAAAATCTGCGTTCTGCACCACCGTCGACCTGATCCACGTCAGATTGGCCCCATTAACGGTCAATTGGTACATTATTCTGAACACCAATGAGCCAAATAGGCCACCAGTTTCTCCCCCTCAGACACATTTTATCAACCAACGGCGTCCCGCCTGCTCTGGTCACTCAAACGGGTGAACCTCTTTAAAAACTCGTCTTTTGACCAGAATCAGACAATCAGCTGAATCGTCACCATCTTCTTCCAGTCAGTGAACGCACCACCAGTAACACTCTTCAGTGCGCGAGGTGCTACAGAGTAAAGGCGTCCACCAGGTCCCGCATGAGCAAGAAGCGATAAAACTGCCCTCCGTCTGCAGGTACACAATCCTCCGTTTTATGCCTTTTATCCATAATAACCGCTGATAAAGAGTTTAAAACTGGAGCAACAAATAGTTTTAAAGCAGTAAAATCCGGTTTAAAGGCCATTTCACACGGCAGGATTTTTAGCCTGATCCTCGTGTTCCAAGAGGCGGGGATTATCGGTGTATTTACTCTGAACTCACGTTTAATCTTGAGGTTTCTCAAGACTTCTGGTCTGACGTATGAATGATCCCGGGTGAAAATCGGTACTAGCAGAACCGTTCCACCTAGGGCTGAACGATTTTGGAAAAGAATCTAATTGCGATTTTTTTATCTTGATATTACGATTTAATGCGATTATCTGTTTTCTGTTTAATTTATCATGTTTTTTTAAACATATAAAAACAACAAATCAATCAGTTTCCTCCCTGTGTAGATCAGGAGCTAAAAGAGCCGCTGCGTCTCAACTCAGAGCAGAAATTATTGCGTTCTGACTACGATGTATTTAACAACCATAATTGTGATTTGATTTTGACTTTTCTCTGCATTCACCACAAGCAACAAAAATGGCCTCCAGATAAAGATGTTTGTAAACAAGGACTATTTAAAACGAGAACTTTTAATGTTTTTATTAATCAGAATATTTTTCAAGAGAACAGCTTTTAGTTGATTTGGACGTTAATCAACCAACAAACAAGTCGATGTATTAAACTGATTGACCAGAACTTAATGCTATGGTGAGATTCCTGAAAGTTTCTGGTATAAAGTATGATTATATAAACTCTAAAACAAGTAATTCAATTAAATCATCTCACTGCTGTAATTCTCTTCCCTTCCATGTGGAGGTAAATCCACTTTAAACATATTACTGACACTAAAGGACGTGTCTGATTCACTAATTGTTACATAGCCAAAAATTTCAGACCTCTGCGATTTGGAAATTGCGTTTTTTTAAATTGTGATTATATTGAAAATGCGATTAACTGTGCAGCCCTAGATCCAGCTACAATTTTATTTATTGTTACGTGTGTCGCCTCTCAGGCCGAACACCGTTTTCTCTGACGGTTTCTCAGAGAATCTGCGTGGTCCGTTACCTTCCTCGGCGTTTTTCAGCCACTCCACGAATTTCTTCATCTGCTCGAGGAAGACGCTCTTCCCCTTGGCGAGGTGGGCTTCAGAGTACCACTTCATGATGGCCTCTTCGCTCAGCACGTCAGCTGTGGGGGGGATGAGAACCATCTTTAACCACGCGGTTCACAGACCGGGTGACAGAACGTGTTGCAGGGAAAAAGTAAAGAGTCGGACCTTTGTAGAGGAGCACCACGATCTTCTGGAAAGCCTTCATGAAGTGGATGTTGTCGTAGCAGTACTCCTGGATCTTCACCAGCAGGCTGAGCTCAGACAGACCCTGGGAGGTGAAGGCTTTCAGCAGAGGGCTGTATTGCTGCAAGGCACAACGGCAGATTTGTTATTTTCACTTAAAGACAGCAATAATATATAAAATATACAAATAAATAAATATTCCAGGGGGTATGTCACAACAAACAAGTACAGTCAGGAGGAAAGACAAATTGACAAACATGCGCTGGGGAGCGTCATATATACTTCTGGAACAGCCTCCCAACAAACATTAGGGAATGTCCCACATACTGCACATTTAAAAAGCACCTTAAACAGTTTCTTAAAAGTTCTCAGTCATGCACTCACTAATTTTATTTTTTGTAATGTTATTGTTTGAACGTGTGTCTATGCATTTTGACTGATATTGTATTTTGTTATCTTGTTTTTTTTTTATTGTTCCTTCCTCAGGACGACAGATGTAAATTAGCAAATACTATGCTATAATCTGGCTCATTTACAATCTGTACAAGAGTAAATGATTGTTCATTAATGTGCACTGTCCTGATTAAATAAAAAAATAAATAAAAATAAATAAAAAAATAAATAAATCTTCTACAACATTAAGTTGTCCAGAATTTTTAATTGGGAACAGATTGCTATATTTTTTTTGTGCCTTCTGGTGAGAAGAAAGTGGAATAATATGAAAATATTGCTTGAGTTCAATTAAATAAACATTAAAGTCTGGCTTTTTTGTTTTTAGAAATTTAAATATGTCTACATTTATTTTAGTTGTTAGCACGGCAGCTTCACTGCGTTGGTAATGGAGCCAGAAGAAGAAATAAATCATAATAATAATAATAATAATAATCTCCTGAATGAGTAAAAACCTTAATGCAACAGTGATTTGTTTTTATTATTAAACAGCTTCATATCATTTTAGACTTATATCGTTTATAAAATGTGGCGATGTTGTAAAGTTCAACATCAGCGTCGTTATAAAAAGTAAAAAAAAAAAAAGGGGCTTCTGGGTAATCTTCAGGGTGAGTTTCATTGGATCCAGAAAGAAAACCTTTAATTTCACGTCTCTGATCTAACCCAAGCCTAGCAGGCGACCACTAGCTGGACCAACAGGGGGCGCTGTTGAAGCTCAACAGCGCCCCCTGTTGGTAGTGACTCTGAGCTTCATGCGCCGCTCTAATCATGAACCACGGCAGCAGAACCTGGCCCAGACTCCGCCGCCATGAGGAGACCCACCTTCAAGTGTTTGATGGCTTGTTCGGTCACCAGCTCCTCCTTCTTGTTCCACTCCACGCAGCTCATCAGGCTGGTCCAGATGATGCTGATCAAGGCCTGCTCAGAGAGGCTGGCCTTCTTCATCTCCTCCTTGGTGAAGGCGATGATCTCCTTCTGGGGGTCCCCGCGGGACACCATCTCCTGGAGCTCCTTCTGCAGCTCCTTGCGGGCGCCGATCGACTGCTGGTTGCGGGCGAAGTCGGACAGCTCCTTCAGCCCGGCGTCGGTGAAGTACTTAGAAAAATGCTCGCAGCTCCGCTTGTTGGCAGGAAAGAGTTCCTGTGGAGGAGAAGAAGAAGCGTCACGAACGCCCTGAGCCTCCCTGATGCTACGTTTAAAGCCGCGTCGGCTCCGTGAAGGCGGGGACTAGGGCTGAACAATTAATCGCATTTTCAATATAATCGCAATTTAAAAAAAAAACTGCAATTTCCAAATCGCAGAGGTCTGCAATTTTTGGCTATGTAACAATTTGGGAATTAGACACGTCCATTAGGTGTTGGTAAAATGCTTAAAGTGGGTTTGCCTCCATATGGAAGGGAAGACAGTTGCAGCAGTGAGATAATTTAATTGTATTACTTGTTTTAGAGTTTATATAATCATACATAGCATTAAGTACAGGTCAATCAGTTTAATACATAGACTTGCTTGTTGGTTGCACTTTATGTTCAACAAGGATTGATGTCCAATTAAATTAAAAGCTGTTCTCTTGAATAATATTCTGATCAATAGAAACATTAAAAGTTCTTGTTTTAAATAGTTCTTGTTTACAAACGTCTTTATTTAGACGCCATTTTTGTTGCTTGTGGTTAATGCAGAGAAAAGTCAAAATTGCAATTTTGGTTGAAATATCTTGTAGGCAGAACGCAATCATTTCTGCTCTGAGTTTAGATGCTGTGGGTCTTTTAGCAACTAATCTGCACAGCGAGGAAACAAATTGATTTGTTGTTTGTATACGTTTAAAAACACATGATAAATGACACTGGGAAGAAAAAAAAAAAAAATAAAATAAAAAAAAAAAATCGCATTAAATGGCAATATTAAGAAAAAAAAATTGCAATTAGATTACTTTCCAAAATCATTCAGCCCTAGCGGGGACTCACCATCAGCCTGTTGTCCATGCCCACTTTACGCAGACTGCCGGCCACAGAGTTGATGTCCTTCTCGTGGATCCACGACTTGAACAGCTTGACGGCGAAGGCTGCGGAGACTCCTGGAAAAAAAACAAAAAAACGAGGCGACATGTGGGTCAGAGACGGCAACGGGAGCCCGGCGGGTGCGACGGGCGGCGGAGGCTCACCCTCTTTGACGAGGTTTTCGTTGTAGAGGCTGATCAGGATGGAGGCAGATATGCTGCCGTTGGCCAGCAGGATGCCGGTCAGCATGGCCAGCTTGTTGCGCTCGGACTCAGTGAACCCCTTCAGGAACAGCAGCAGCTGCAGGACGACACAACAGGGTCAGGTCTGCTTGGTGTGTAGACGGCCGATGAAGCCACAGACATAAACGCAGACGCCTCATTGGATGCAGGTTTATACGTCAACGTCACCGCCATATTGTGTGTGGCAGAAAGTAGAGAACGTCTATGTTCCCTGTGTATATGTTTTAATTATTCAGATAGATAGATATAGAAGGAAGCTTACATATACTTGTAAAAAAAAAAAATATAGAGAGATTAATTGATAGAGATTGGCAGGACAGAAAGCTATTGATTGATGATGTCCATATATAGATTTTTAAGCATTATAAGTAAATAGGTGTGTTTATATATAACTATATGTCCAGATTATAGATGTATACATACATCTAAACATTGTGGTGTTCGTTATTTAATTAAACCATGTGAACCTTTTAAGATGTGGTATGGACACAGATTAGCAACAGACTTTTTGGGGGAAGATTAAAGAGATAAAATTGCTATTATGAGAAAAAAGTCATAGGAGAATAAAGCAAAAAGGAGAATAAAGTAAAAAAAAAATAGAATAAAAAAAAATATAGAAGTAAAAAAATAAAAAAATAGAAGTAAAAAGAAATATAAAAAAATAGAATAAAGTAAAAAAATATATAACAAAAATAGAAGTAAAAAAAATATATAAAAAAATAGGAGAAGTAAAAAAAAATAGAAGTAAAAAAAATAGGAGAATAAAGTAAAAAAAAATAGCAGAATAAAAAAAAAATATAGGAGAATAAAGTAAAAAAAGAGAAAAAAAAAAAAAAAAAAGACTAAAGTGGTAATATTATGAAAAGGGGGAACATTTCCAGAATAGTAACAGTTTGCAGAACTAAGTCCTGGAGTAATAGGACCAGGTTAGATTATTTTAATTATTGTTATTGTTTACAAGAATAATGTCAAGAGAATGAAGCTAAAGGGATATGAAAATAAACGCGTAATATTACAAAAATACGAATATAAAGTATATTCTGAGATTAAAGTCCCTCTGATACTGTTTAAGTGACTGAGTTTTTTTGCCACATTCAACATGGCGGACGCTCTGACGCATCAGCAGCATCAGCAGTCTACGTTTATGTCGTCTATAGACGAAGCAGCGGCCCGGCGGTCGGCTCAATGCAGACGACATCAACCCGTCTGGTTTCTCACCTTTTTGATCTCCTCCTCGAATCCCTTCTCCAGGTACTTGTAGCGCCTGATCAGCTTGTTAAAAACCTGGTTTTGTTGAGAGAAAACACAAAAGCTCAGCGTTCAGTCAGGGGGGGCGGCGGGGGAACCGGCAGGAGGAGCCGCGGCCTCACCTGAGCGTACGCTTGCATCGTCTCCAGGTCTTCCTGCGCCGTGAAGAGGCAGAACTCGGTGCGGGTCAGGTCGTCCGACAGGGTCCCGCCCGGGGCTGAGGGACACAAGACGGCGGCGGTCAGCTTTCAAGCAACCCCAACAAGAAGAAGCGCCCCCGAGGGGGGAACACTTACCCAGCATGCCGCCGGCCACCAGGATGTCGAAGAGCGTCTCTGCATAGCGGCGGTAGTCGAGTTTGGCGCCAGAGGCATCAAGGAACTTCGCGACCGCCTCCAAGTCAGTGCCAGTTTGGTTCAAGCCTTGTACGATACTTTCTTGAAACTGAGTAGGGTCAAACCTCTCCTTTTCATCTGCCGGCGGGGAGGAAAGGACACGGTGAGTCAGACGTCCACCGCTGGGGGGTTAAAGGTCAGCCGGGCGGCGAAGACTTACCTCTTTTCCTCGTTTTGAAACGCTGGCCGGTAAGCGTTGGCTTTTGCTGCTTTTGATTATTCATAAAAGACACCTGTGGGGAGTTAAAACATGGCGGTCAGACGTCAGATCACAGGCGTGAAGCGCCCCCTGGTGGAGGGGCAGAAATCTACGACCGATGACGAATAACTCGACAAAACCTGGAGTGTGATATAGGGCTGAACGATTTTGGAAAATAATCTAATTGCGATTTTTTTTTCTTAATATTGTGATTTAATGCGAATTTTTTTCAAGTTTAATTTATCATGTGTTTTTAAATATATACAAACAATCAATCTGTTTCCTTGCCGTGCAGATCAGGTGCTAAAAGAGCCACAGCATCTAAACCTGGAGCAGAAAGTGTGTTCTGACTATGATTTATTTCAACCAAAATTGCAATTTTGACTTTTCTCTGCATTAACCACAAGCAACAAAAATGGCCTCTAAATAAAGACGTTTGTAAACAAGGACTATTTAAAACGAGAACTTTTAATGTTTTTATTAATCAGAATATTATTCAAGAGAACAGCTTTTAATTGATTTGGACGTTAATCAACCAACAAACAAGTCGATGTATTAAACTGATTGACCAGAACTTAATGCTGTTGTGAGATTCCTGAAAGTTTCTGGTATAAAGTATGATTATATAAACTCTAAAACAAGTAATTCAATTAGATTATCTCACTGCTGCAATTCTCTTCCCTTCCATGTGGAGGCAAACCCACTTTAAACATTTTACCAACACCTAACGGACGTGTCTAATTCCCTTATTGTTACATAGCCAAAAATTGCAGACTCTGCGATTTGGAAATTGTGTTTTTTTAAAAATCGCAATTATATTGAAAATGCAATTAATTGTTCAGCCCTAGTGTGATATGATCACGCAGTTATCGTAAGTTAGTACGTTAAATCACATTTAGCCGCTTTCTCACTAATTTACCACAATCACATTCAGTGACGTCCAAGAACGAATCAGGAACACCGAAACCGACCAAACCTAAACTGGATAGCTCCCAACTGAGCCGGTTTATCCCACCAAACCACCGAGGAAACCAGAAACGTTCCGGAAAAGCCAGAAAACACAAATCCAGTAAATCCAGGTCGATTCGCTCTTATTTAAAACGTTTCTTCTTAGAGAGGAGTGGGCATGTCGTCGTTCCTGTGGGCTTAAAGTCCGGATAAACGCTTGAATCCAGAATGGGAGAGAGCAGCCCCTCCCCCACCCGTTGCTGGACACTCACTGAAGGCTATTGGACTGGAAAATGCCCTCCTATAAAAACACAAACAGGTTTCGTACATGTAGGTCATACGTCACAGCTGCGTAGTTCGTTCGGGTTTTACACGCAACTAGTAGCCCAACCATGAATAAAGCAGGGAAACACAGACTTTTCCACCTCTAATTCTCTTTTCTTACACTTTTCCACTCCAACAATAGAACAAAACCAACGTTTATACTTCTATAAAAAAGGTATAATGTGGAAGAAATATGCCTATTTGCAGCTTTTCTGCAATAAAAAACACCCAGATCATCATCCAGGACTTTCTATCAATGTTTAGGTGTGATAAACTGCAGAGTTTTAAGTCGATTAATCGACACTTTTACAGTTTTCACACGTATTTATATAAAAACAAACTGAGGGACACACTCCGTCTATTTGGCGTTAAAAAGGGGGGGATTGGCGGCCATGTTTACGGCATAAACACCTTTGTGCGCCACCTGACAACAACGTGGCCGCACACCTGTAACGCTGCTTCGCACTTCATATAAACCACCCACAGGTTTCACGCGCAGTCCCTTCAGTGGGGCCTTTTGCCGTGAAACGACGCAGAAACCCCCCGGTTTAAAGCTACACCCCCACACCGGGTTCCCTGCGTGCTGCTGAGGCTTTAAAGCGCCGCACATAAAGGAAGGAGGGCCGGACAAAAGGCGAAGCAAAATGGGAGCCAGTGGGTCGTGATTCCGACCGGAGAGTGGCACTTTGGGGGGCTTTTCGTCCAGAAACACGCGTGGATCCGACGCGGGAACACCTCGGGATGTCCCCGGGCCATCCGCTCGGTCATAAGACGGGATAACTGTCGGCTAAAGCGAGCTAGCTGAGGGATTAGCCCGGGCTAACGCTGGGGCCTCGCCATGCGCCGGGCCGCTGGGTGTTAGCCGGGCCTGCTAGGCTGCTAGCCGGGCTAAGAACCACCAGCGTGACCCGGTTCAGACCCCCACGGTTAACACCAAGCAGAACCCCCCTTGTATTTAAACCCACCCCCCAACCGGAAAGTCACGATCAGCCGGGGCGTTACGTCGAGGTAGGGCGGAAAATGAAGGGGTGAACGCAGCTAATGCTAACAGTGAGCTAGCCGAGTTGCAGGAAACGGGATTCGCCCTACGGCGGAGCGACAACAAAAAAGAAAGAAAACACCCTAAACTTCGCTTAGATCCGCGGATTAAACGTGGCTTATGCTACCCCCCTGTCTGGGAGAACTGCCGGAGGCCGATGGCGAAGATACTCACCGAAATTAATGCAGATAAAAAACGGTTGTGAACCGGGAGGTGAAATAGAAGCAAGTGTCGAGTGTCGGAGTGGCCCAAACAAAAAGACCTTCGCGTCAGGACTACGGCTGGCTCCGCCCCCCCGCGCATGCGCAGGCGACCGGGGGGATTATCCGCCGCGAGGGGAAAGTTGTCGCCACAAGGCTGAAAAAGTAACGTTTTATTTTAGTGTTTTATGCAACATACTGTCACGTTTGTACAACATAATTATGACATGATAGTTTTGAAAAAAAAATTGTTTCTCAAGTGACAGCAGTACGCTTCTGTTATTTTTTTTATTATTTATACCCCCTTAAAGATTTCGTTTTTCTTAAAAAAAAAAAATCATATTTAGATATTTCGAGCTTCAAATAGAACCCGAGTAAATTCAAAATGCGATATTGAAATAACTAAATGTATTATGTTCTATTTATAGAAGGTACACCTGGTCTGGTGTTCTGTTACCTGTGACATCATCCACTATTACCATCTAACATAGAAAGTACTCCTGCTGGAGGTTCTCCTCCCTGTTAAAGGGGAGTTTTCCTCTCCACTGTCACTTCATGCATGCTCAGTATGAGGGATTGCTGCAAAGCCATCAACAATGCAGACGGAGGAGTGAATGCTGCTTGGAGAGACTTGATGCAACCTGCTGGGTTTCCTTAGAGAGGAAACTTTCTGACCAGTCTGGAGGATTTGATGGAATCTGACTTTGTAAAGTGCCTTGAGATGAGATGACGTGTATCATGAATTGGGGCTAAATAAATAAAACTATATTGAATTAGGGCAAAGACCAATTCAAACCAACCTTGTCCTGTGTGTAAAAAACAGTAGCGCTCCTTGTTAAAATATCAGTTTACCTTTATAAACCACTTTTTTTTCTTTTCTTTTTTCAACTGTAGCCTATGGGCCACGCCAAGGTCTGGTCCCTGCCAGACTTGTACAGTCAAGAAATCTCTCAAACAGAACCTGGCTAACATGGGGTAGGCTGAAGGATCCCTGTGATGGCCACACCTGCAGCCACACAGTCGGTAACCTCACAAACCACTTTTTCACTTTAAGTTTGCACATACTGAAGTATACATACGTTGATTTGTTTGGTTTTTAGTGTGACAATATTGAAGTACATTAGTTCCAATTGTAGCGCGCACATTTGGTTAACTTTTGTATATTTAATTTTGTTACATGCTTAACATCTGTTTGTTTTCTTTTTCTTGGTGTTGTGGGGAGTGCCTTAAACTGGGCTGAAGCAGAGGACTCTGGCTGGCACACTCCAATCCCTGATTGACTCACTGATTGGGTGGTACCATCTGGAGTTCCACTAGGGGGGAGAAGACCATGGAGTCCTTATTTTAATTCTGTGGCATAATCTTTCTTTTGCTTTTGTGATTTATTTATTTTGGTAATTTTTAGTTATTAGTCATTTAAGTTTAATCCTTAAACCAACTGTGTTTAGTTATCTTTGTTGTTGCGTAGATGTTCCCTTTCCCTCTTCCTCAGTGTGTTAGTCTGGTCTGATCAGCCAGTATTTAAGCCCCCTTTGTTTGTTGTATGTCAGGTCAGTTTGTTTGTTTGAGCAGTTAGTTTGAGGTTTTTGTTATGTTTAACTTTGATATTTTTGGCTTGAGTTAGCTTCTTTATTTGACCTCTTTTAAGGGCCCTATAATTATTGTTTGAAATTTTTGTTACTTTGGGGAAATAAAACCCAGTTTTTTGAAAGTTACAACTGTGTCCTCATGCTTGACCGGCTCGGTCCCTCACAATCCCAAAAAGCAACATGTCGCATCCTAATCTGAAGAGATTCAAGAACACAGAAACATTTGATAATCTGTCAAATGATCTGTCAGATTCAGAAGGGGTACAAAGTCATTTCTAAGGTTTTAGGACATTCAAAATTTGGAATGCCTTCCAAAAAAAAAAAACTACGGAAAAAAAAGCTAGATAGATAAATGCATTTACAAAGTAAAGGATGCAGACTCTAGGTCTTTTCAGCATCAGCCGTCTTCTAATGGTGTGTGTAGTTTGTCGGAGGTGCGTCTGATCTACAGCTGAGAGGAAGGGGTGAGTGTACCAGGATGCCCCCTCAGCACGGTGCAGGTGGTGTGAGACAGAAGGACTCTGGGTAAAATAACATGACCCCATGCATGAACCTGCTGCAGAGGTCCGTCAGTGAACCGCTGCATCCTCAATGCACAAAGGAGCGTCATCACAGATCCTTCCTCCCAGCAGCTGTTGGACTTTATTACCATCCCTGCTGATATCTGCATTTTTTTCATACTTGTAAATAGTGTAATGGTGTTTTTTTTTATGCATCTGCACTTTTTTATACTCGCCCTATCACGTTGCACTCTTCTTTTATTTCTTTAATATTGTATTTTTAATAGATTATAACTGTACAGCATTTTTTTTGCTGCTGGTGCACCTGAATTTCCTGGCTGTGGGACAATAAAATGCCTTTATATTCCATTTTATAGCACGGTAGAGGATATGTGTGATGCATTAAACTTTAAAATGGGGGATCATTTCAAATAAAAATCTCTTCACAGGACAAGATGATGGGATCCTGCGGCAGCAGCGTGGATGTCAGTAACTCCCAATTAAAAAACAACACAGATGCGCTCCAGTCTTTGAATTTATACAAAATTTATTGTTCATTGCAAGCTTCTTTTTTTTTTTTTAAAAAGTTAAATGTGCATTTATATGCGGTACAAGTTTCTTAAATGACCGGTTCTTAGTAAACGTAGCTAAAATAATCACCACTGTCCAGAATTGGATCCTGTCATTATTCTGCTCTAAGAGCCAAAGCACAGAATCTGCATCTCATTTCATGGCTGCAGATGAATTAGATCCACTTGTAGCGGAGATCATTTAGAGTAAAATAGGTGCATTTGTTAGTTGAGGTTAATTTGCAGTTGATTATGTCGTGGACTGATTGGATCTTAGATGTTCAAGGCCCAGGGTTTGGAGGATCCCGGCTTACTGGCTGGAACCTGGAAACAAAAACAGATTGACGTCGTTACACCAAGACGAATATTTGCCTTTTACTATGGAGCTAAAACAGCGACAGCTTGCAGCGACATTGAAAAGACATTTGGCATTGAAAAATTAAACATTGTAAAATCAAACGTTGAAAAATGAAACATTGTAAAATGAAATGTTGAAAAACGAAACATTGTAAAATCAAACATTGAAAAACGAAACATTGTAAAATGAAACATTGAAAAACGAAACATTGTCAAATGAAATATTTAAAAACGAAACATTGTAAAATGAAACATTGAAAAATTAAACATTGTAAAATGAAACATTGAAAAATGAAAAATTGAAAAATGAAACATTGTAAAATCGGACATTGAAAAATGAAACATCGTAAAATGAAACATCGTAAAATCGAACCTTTAAAAATCACTTGCAATGACATTGAAAAAGTGATTTGGCATTTAAAAACTAGACATTTACAAGTCAAACTTTGTTAAAAAGTAAAAACTTATGATGATTTACTCATTTTATGCTGCAGATTTTTTGTCCGTTTTTCCAGTACTAATCATCTACCTGCATCAAACTTATGGAAAGCTTTGGTCAAGTACCGCTGCTCGACCATAAAGATATTATTTTCATTAATACTATCCTCATTATCTTATACAGCTAATGATTGTAGTGACATGGAGCTAAACCAGTGACAGCAGGTAGATGATGACGAGTACCGGAAAATCGGAGGGTTTTTCAATGCCAATTCTCTTCAATGTCATTG
Source organism: Fundulus heteroclitus (assembly GCF_011125445.2). NCBI lineage: Eukaryota > Metazoa > Chordata > Actinopteri > Cyprinodontiformes > Fundulidae > Fundulus > Fundulus heteroclitus. The sequence goes on from NC_046384.1 coordinate 6,072,047, forward strand.
CAAGCTGTCACCGTTTTAGCTCCGTATTTTACCCGCTGAAGAGTCTGAGTGCTGCTTTAAAGTGCGTAAAAAACATCTCCAACTCCACCTTCTTGACAAACGGCGAGGCACAAGCCAAGAAAGCCCTCTCCGGAGTCGCCGGGGTGTCCAGGGTAAACGGGCCGGACAGGCCGGAGTCGGAGCGAGCCGCCGCCACCGCGTCTTTGATGGCGAAGAAGACGGAGCTGCCCAGGAACAGGGTGGGCTCTCCGATTCCCTGCGGGGGGCAAAGACAACCGTCAGGAGCCCCCTTTGTACAGGCAGAGAAATGTTCCCCCAACCGGGTGTTTGGTCCGGACCTTGGAGGAGTAGATGGCGTGGGGGTTGTGGGAGTCCGGCAGGAGATAGACGTTGAAGCGGAGCGGCACGTCACACACAGCCGGGATCTTGTACTGGGACGGACCCCGGGAGTAGAGGACCCCCGTGGGGGAGTAGTTCAGCTCCTCCAGGGTGTAGAGACCCAAACCCTGCGTGAACGCCCCTTCAATCTGAGGAGAGCAACGAGGACAGAGGAGAGGAGACACAGTAAGACCCGAATATTTAGTTGGAGAAGTTCCGGGGTCATTATCCGGTTCCTACCTGCCCGATGTCCACAGACGGGTTGATGCTCCTGCCGATGTCCATCACCACGTCCGTCCTCAGCGTCTGCACCAAGCAGGAAAAACACCAACGTTACTCGGTTTCCCGGCTCGCCACAGCGACGCTCAGACGGTTCAAGCCACAGTGAGGCCCTGACCCGGTAGTCTCCCGTGAGGCAGTCCAGCTCCACCTCAGAGCAGCACGCCCCAAAGGTGAAGTAGGCGTACGGCTGGCCCTCCATCTTGTCCCAGTCATAGTAAAGGTCCTTCCCTCTGAGGACGAACAGGAAGGTTCTCACCTGCTGCTTATGTCAGTAAAGAGGCTGCAGAGTTTAGACTAGGGCTGGACGATAATTCAATAACGATAAATATCAATCTATAGAGGTATATCGGTGATAGAAAAAGGGTCAATAAAAAGTTCAATAGCATAAAAGTTTTCCTTCCTTTTGTATTCTAGCCATGTAGGTGAATATTACAGTCATTACATCCTCCCAACCAATCACAACGCAGACCCAGGAACATTCCGTCCCTAAGCTCCGCCCCTAAGCTCCGCCCCCTTCAAAGGGTTCACAGAGCAGATATTCTTCTTTTTTCTTTCAAAAAGGTAGTTTTGGTAAAAAGTTGGTTGAATAAAGGGTTGAGTTTAAATTCAGTGTCTGTGTCTCTATCTAAAAATAGGTCGCAAAAACGGAAGTAAAAATAAGTCACACTTTCTTGAACTTGGTGTATTTGTCCTTGATTTGAGCAGGTAAATAAGATTATCTGCCAATGGAATGAGTATTTTTTACCCCTAAAATAAGATAATTAGACATCCTGCACTTGAAATAAGATGAGTTGTTCCTATTTTAAGTGCAAAAATCTTATTCCATTGGCAAATCATCTTATTTGCGTGATCAAATCAAGGACAAATACACCAAGTTCAAGAAAACGTGACTTATTTTTACTTCCGTTTTTGCAGTGCAACAGCATAAAATAGCCAGGACTGCACTTAAAATATATGATTTCTATTTTATCAATATGCTTTTTTTCTCTCTACATCGTCCAGCCCTAGTTTCAGACGTACCTGAAGAAGCCGGTGGCGGACAAGCTGATCTTCTGCAGATGAGCCTCGCGGACCTGCCACCAGAACACAACAGGCATATGTAGCGACTGTAAAAACCCAGCAAGGCGGAGATTTCTCGTCCCAGCGCCTCATACCCAAGTCTCCCATGATCCTCCTGGGTCCTTCTGCCTGATGGGCTCCAGTCTGCGGTACAGAATCTCACAGGCTTCCTGAAAAAGGTGAAAACATGAGCAGAGACCCACCTGACACGGGCGTAACAGCGGCAGGAGCGAGGGCTCACCTTGACGGCCATGCCGTTGGCGTCGGTGCCGAAGGACGCGGCGGAGGGACAGGTGTTTGGAACGGAGCTGGTGCTGGTTTCACTGATGAAGACCTTGGAGGTCGGGATGTGGAGCTCCCGGCTCGCAACCTGACCGCACAAAAGGCTCCGTGATTATTTATTCAGCAGTTTATTTCTTTTATCGAGAGATGAGCATCCTCTGGAATATTATTTTATTGTAATTTATTTTACGTCCCACAAATCAAAATATGTAGGAGTAAAGAAATAAAATAGCAAGCAGCTTCTGAATTTATTTTATTGAGATATGTAGTCATTGTGGTTTACTGTAGACCGGTCTAATTTGGGATTGATTTACATTTAGTATATAAGAAAGGTCTGCTTTAGTAATAATAATAATAATAATAATAATAATAATAATAATAATAATAATAATAATAATAATAATAATAATAATAATAATTTATTCACTAAAATTCCATAATTGGTTGATAACGTTTAACATTCTGTTGTTGTAATAATAATAATAATAATTCACTTTTTACTACAATGTTTCTCCACTTTATTAATTTTTACACTTAAAAAAATCTAATGAAATGTTACATTTTAATTTTATCTGTAATTTTATCATTTATCTAATTTAATCTGTTTATTGATTTTCTTTCATTACAATTTATTAATTTATACCTTACATTTGTCACATTTATTGGCCTAAAATATTTTAATTTCTCTGCATATAAATTAAGTTTGATCTTTTTTCTGATTAATAATTTGATGGAAAATACAGAAATCCTAATGGTATTTCCTTTATCTTAGGGATTCTAAATTATCATCATCATAATAATGTATAAATAATAAAAGTTTTCCATAAAATTAGCTGATAGCATTTAAAGTTCTGTAGTAGTAGCAGTAGTAGTAGTAGTAATTATAATAATATATTCACTTTTTATTGAAATATTTCTGCATTTTACTAATTTTTTACACTTTTACAATTTTTTACACAAAAAATCTAATCTTTTCCATAAAATTAGTTAACGTGTTAAAGTTATTGCTTAACCTAATTTATATTCACAGCTGCTGAAAATATGTATATCCAATTATTATTTGATGAAATACATAAAAGTTTTCAAGCATTTCTTTCTTACTTTATTAACTCAAAATTGTCTGAATCTGTATTCCATTTTATATTATCTTTATGGCTATTTTTGTATTCACATTTTATTTAAAGTACACTTATTAGTGTATTTTAATAGATAAGCGTAATTTAATGATGCTATTGACACATTTGTATTTAATTCCAAGAAAATATTTAATTATCTACAATTATCACAGTTGAAGTTTTTGTAAAAAAAAAAATTCCCCACTAAATAACTTTTATTTTATTTAAAGTAGACTTATTAGTGTATTTTAATTCAATATCTTTAATAGATAAGCATAATTTAATTGCGCCATTGATACATTTGTATTTGTACTTAATTTCAAGAAAATATCTACTGCACCTTTATAGAAAATGTCATGTTTATTTACTTATTTGTTAATGTAAGAATTGTTCCATACAAATAAATTTTTATTTCTATGTATTTTCTGTTTCTTAATATATAATAAATGGATATACATACATTATCGCTATAGTGCTTTCTAACTTTTATTTGTTAGTTTATTTTATTTTTTACATTTATTTAATGATCCTTTTAAATTAATTATAATTATTTTTGTGCCAGGAACCAAAACAACTTATCTCAGTTTTAACCTCTTATTCCCACTTAATAACAATAATCAGAAAAACCTCATCACACGAACATAACTTGTCAGGTTCTGATGGATTCTGCAGCTGCATCCCTTAATAATAATACCAATTATATATATATATATATATATATATATATATATATATATATATATATATATATATATATATATATATATAAAAATATAAATAAATAAAACGTCGGCCCGTCAGCACCTGCTGCATCTTGGTGTGGATCCCCTGACCCATCTCCGTGCCGCCGTGAGCCACCAGAACAGAACCGTCCTTATAGATGTGGACCAGAGCTCCAGCCTGGACACACAAACAGAGACCCTGAACACGTTCTGATGACTGACTGGGGATGGACATCCTCACCAGAACGGGAACAGAACCGCGCAGACCTGGTTCAGGAAGCTCTCGGCGAAGGCGATGCCGTACTTGATGGGAATGATGGCCACGCCCCTCTTCTTCCAGCGGCTCTGCTGGTTGAACTGGGCGGCGGCCTGGCGGCGGGCGTCGTACTCGCTCTTCAGCTTGCATTGCTCCCAGCAGCGCCGCAGGTTCTCCGGGCTGAACTCAAACTTGTAGTGAGTGACAGACGGGCCCTTGTACATGTTGATCTCACGGACCTGGTCCGCGGGGCGACCCAGCGCCATGGCCACGTCGTTGACCATGTTCTCCACCACCAGCAGGCCCTGCGGCACGCCGAAGCCCCTGAACGCCGTGTTGGAGGGGAGGTTGGTGCGGCAGGCCGCCGAGTGGCCCCTCATGTTGGGGATGTTGTAGGCGTTGTCCAGATGGAGCAGGATCTTCTCGGAGATCTGACAAGAAGGTCCAGGTCAGTAACCGCGCCTCGCATTCCTGATGTAAAACAGAAACTCGGTGACCTACCAGAATGGACTCGTCCACAAAGCAGCCGCCGTTGGCGAAGTAGTGGTAGTCCACAGCCATGATCCTCCCGTCGTTCATAAAGCCCACCTGAGGCAGACATCAGTCAGACTGAGGTTCTGCTCACGTGTTCAGCATAAATCAGCATCTATATAAACTTTGACACATCTTACTGCTGCTGGTAAGTTGGTAGAAACCTGCAGAAATGTATGCTATGCAGCTGAAATATGAAAATAATAATAATCCCAAAATGACTATTAGGAGTAACTGGGCCATGCTTTCAATGTTGGGGCTGAAGTGGCCATCAACTCCAACCAGCTCTCATTTGAATTAGACCAGGGGTGTCAAACTCATTTTGGTTGAGGGGCCGCATTCAGCTTAATCTGATCTCAAGAGGGCCACACGAGTAAACTCATTGCAAGATTAAATAGAACTAATAAAAGTGGACTTGTTGTTGATTTTTATATTAAGTTAATTTCACTTTTACACAATATATTATGAATAACCACAGCGTTTTTAAGAAAAGTATGTGCAATTTCAACAATACTTTTACTCAGTTAAACATTTACTTGTGCATTATGCATAAGAACTGATCACAGTGATTATACAATGTTGAAAAACATTTATTCACATTTTTTGGAACTTAAAAACACTGTCCTGCATGACAAAATACATCAAACAGATAAAAATTAAGAAATGATTTACATTTTTCCACATCTGAAGCTTAATCTGCTAATTAAAACACAGCGCCCCTCGTGGACAATATAGGAACTGCATATTTTCAATTAAGCGAAGTACATGTTTTTTTCAATAATTGATTTATCATTCTCTACCTTTTCTTTTTTTTCTTCTTGTTCTTCCTTTCCTCTCCTACTTTCCCATTGTAGTGTCCATATCATATGAGATATTCCCCACATGAATCATAATAAAACTATTCACATTCATAAATCAAGCAGAGCACTATGGCAAAAGCAGTACAGCTCCACTTTTGAAAGTCAAATCTGATGAGCTCTTTTTGGCATTAAAACAACAATTCTTATTGCCACTTTGCCAGACCGGACACTGAATTTTTTCTTTTAATAATGATAATGCATTTAGCCACAGGGCCGGACTAAATTGTTCGGCGGGCCGTATGTTTGACACCCCTGAATTAGACGATCTTAGGTCAACCTACAGTGAATCACATACCCTCACAAAATTGGGACACTTTTAATGTACACTTATTAGTGTATTTTAATTCAATATTTTTAAAAGATAAGCATAATTTTATTGTGTTGTTGATATATTTGTATTTAATTCCAAGAAAATATTTATTACACCTTTATAGAAAATGTCATGTTTATTTATTTATTTGTTAATTTAATAATTGTTCCATATAAATGCATTTTTATTTTCATTAATTTTCTGTTTCATAATATATGATAAATGGATATACATACATTATCACTATAGTGCTGTCTAACTTTTAATGTCTAAAATCTCTGATATAACAAACATCAACATGCAAGAGACGGTTTTCACCATTTATAGATCTCCAGCACTTTTAAACATTTCATGACGCATTTTAAACTAAAAAAGGTGGCCATTCCCATTCTGACCAGTAGATGGCAGTCAGTGGTAAAGCTTCCCCTTTAAATACCGGGGAGGTTTGGGCAGAAGTGGATACCAGCTTCGCCAGGTCTGCTTTTTTTTTTAAGCGACTTTGGGCTTTTTTCTTTTTTTTTTTTTTTTCTGAAGTCACTTGTAAACTTTGTGAGTCACAGGTTGCGTTTTTTTGCACATGCTTTTGTACGTGAAGTTTGTTAAAACAGACCTGTTCACAGTCTCCCCTGGTTCTTTTATCGGGTAATGTGGTGTTTCTATTGTAGACTTCTTTTAGTAATAAAAAGACTCTTCAAACCGTAACTATATTTTACCATATTTAATCTAAAAGGCAGAGGGATGTTTATGGTTTCAGTACTGGGTTCTCATAACAACACAAGGCAACCGGTACCTGAGAACCCCCTTTGTTCTCTCCCACTGACATTAAATAGGAAGCATTTGTCCACCCATTCAGGGGCGTGTAACAGTACAGCACACAACAATAGTTATTAGGAGACCCAGCCGGCTAAACTACCCCCTGCTGACAATGATTTTAACAACATGAAAAATTGCAGTGGGTAGAAACACATAAATACGTACATTTATACTTTCTAGGAACCGGCACTGTATTACAGTGTGGTGGATTGCATGTTGATCTTATTTTGAGCTTTTCTTTTATAGAGCTGATCGCTTGTTTCTCTTACAAGACCTGGCAACACTGGTGGTTAATCATAAATCTGACCAGATTTCCTTTAAATGATGCAGCTGTGTCCCGCTTTTGGACAAATCCACTTTGAATTGAATATAATTTTGGGACTAGTGTTGCTGGCCTTTTGTCCAGGATTGTATTTTCACACAACAGGATACCACTTAAATGTTTTTTTTCTACAAAATCGTGGAACCTTTAAGCTTTTTAACTTAAACTGTTGTCTTCAGAATAGGAACCGTCTTTGTCCTGACTGAAATTTTCATTAAATTAGAAAATTTGTGCAACTATTTTATATATATATATATATATATATATATATATATATACATACATACATACATACATACATAGGGACTGTGAGAGTCCATCCAACTGGCCACACAAACATTGCCAATGTGCAGAGTGTGAGCGCATGATACTTGAAATAATACATTCTACTAAATATTGGATCAAAGCAATATTACTATTGCAATATTGTACGGCTAATATTACGATGGTGTCTGCAGTCTTATATATCACACAGGTCTACTTTGAAATGCCTAATAACTCAAAATGTGACAAATATTACATTGCTAAACCCAACCTGACCGCTAGATGGGGTAGTCTAATGCTCCTTTAATGTTTAAATCCAAGCTCTCATTTTCATAATGTGATCATTTCAAACACTAGATGCCTTCAGATAGCTTCAATCTGAAATAAATACTTACTAAATAGTTGTAATTGTATCCAGTCTTTTGTCTTACACAGAGTTTTCTGAGAATTCAATTATACTTTATTAACCCCAAATCATGGTTAAATATTGAGAAAACACTATGCAGAGAAGAGTTGCCTACTGATCGTAAATAACATTTAAAATTTGTCCTTTGAATAAAAAAAAACTGAAAATGTATAAAATAAATTAAATAAAGACATTTCTGCAATTCCTGTTTTGACCAGTAGATGGGAATAACTTGTGCACACTGCTCCTTTAATCCTAAAAGAGTTCACTGACCGAAAGTCACAGCAGCTCAAAGCAGGTTTTGTTTAGATAATGTGGTCATTTCATGCTCTAGATATTCACTTTGAATCAGAGACTGACTGAATATTTGTCCTTTAATCGAGTCTTTCGTCTTACTTTGTATTTTCCCAGAACCGGATGGCGCCCCCCTGTGATCAGCATGTCCTCGCCTCTTTCCAGGACGCAGCGAACAGCTCGGTTTGTCCTGGAAACAAAAATATTGCATTGAGAAAATACCAACATTTATCCTCATCTTACCCTCAGCGGCCTGTGAAATTTGTGTTTTCAGCGTTCAGTTTTCAATCATTTCTGAAGTTTTTGCCTACCTGTAACACGTCCATAACCTCTCTCTTCATGAAAAAACAAAAACACTCACTTCCACGCAGCCACAGCGGTGATGGAGGCCAGGATGGAGGTGACGATCACCTTCCCTCCGAAGGCCCCGCCCAGCCGTTTGACGTGACACGTCACTCTGTTGGACTGAATGTCCAGCGTTTCTGCAACCGCTTCCTACAACCACAAAAACCATCTCTTCTGAGCCTGTGTTTCAGTTTGTAAGACCGCCTTTAAGTCCCCCGCCGTGTACCTGAGCAAGAGTGGGCCACTGGGTGGAGACGTAGACCTTGAACTCCCTCTCCTCGCCAACGGGGACAACCAGCATGCTCTGAGTTTCCATGTAGAAATGCTCCTGGCCTCCCATTCGAATCTGCCCTGAGAGGGAAATGCAAAAAAGAAAGCGATGAGATGAGCTCTGCACGGTTTGCCGACGTCCATTCAGAGACTCTTACCTTCGTAAACTCGATCAACGCTCTTGAAAGCTTCAGTCACGTCGCCTTTCGCAACCACACGCCGTGGCTCGAAGTACGAAGACTTCTCGATGGCGTCCTGAGAGGAATTAATCGCGCTTTCCATGAGCAGCGCGTAAACACAACAGCGATTCAGGCGGAAAAACACAGACTGACCTCAATCGTGAATATGGGGTCCGGCAAATCTTCGTAGGTGATTTTCACGGCGTACGCTCCTCGTTTGGCGTGTGCCTTGGTGTCGGCGACCACCGCGCAAACCGTCTGACCCACGCAGACCACCTGAACGAAACGGGAGAGGCACAGCATTTTCACCAACGTGTTGCCTTTCGCTACATGTTGGATATGTTGGTTTTAGAAAAGAACAAACAATGGACGGCTGGAGAATGGATGGGAGGGAACTAACGATAGAAGATAAGACAAATGGATAGAAAGACTGATGAATGAAAGCATGGATAGACTGACTAATGGATTGTTGAAACCCAATAGGTGGAGATGTAGATGATACTTCCTCCCCTGCCATTCACCTCATGAAGTGACATACCAGGACAGACGGATGGATACAAGGATGGAAGGATGGATGAATAGTTCCAAGGATGGATGGATGGATGGATGGATGGATAGATAAATGGTTCCTGGAATGGAAGGATGGATGGATGGTTTGAAGGATGGATGGAAGATTTGAAGGATGGATAAATTGTTCCAAGGATGGATAGAATAATGGATAAATGGTTCCAAGGATGGATGGATGGATGGAAGGATGGATGAATGGTTCCAAGGATGTATGGATGAATAGTTCCAAGGATGGATGGATGGATGGATGGAAGGATGGATCAATGAATGGCTTCAAGGATGGATGGAAGGATGGATGAATGGTTCCAAGGATGGATGGAAAGATAGATGAATGGTTCCAAGGATGGATGGATGGATGGATGGAAGGATGGATGAATGGTTCCAAGGATGGATGGAAGGATGGATGAATGGTTCCAAGGATGGATGGAAGGATGGATGAATGGTTCCAAGGATGGATGGACGGATGGATGAATGGTTCCAAGGATGGATGGATGAATGAAAGGATGGATGAATGGTTCCAAGGATGGATGGATTGATAGAAGGATGGATAAATGGTTCCAAGGATGGATGGAAGGATGGATGAATGGTTCCAAGGATGGATGGATGGATGGATGGATGGATGGATGGATGGATGGAAGGATGGATGAATGGATGGATGGATGGATGGATAAATGGTTCTAAGGATGGATGGAAGGATAGATGAATGGTTCCAAGGATGGATGGATTGATAGAAGGATGGATAAATGGTTCCAAGGATGGATGGAAGGATGGATGAATGGATGGATGGATGGATGGATGGATGGATGGATAAATGGTTCCAAGGATGGATGGAAGGGTGGATGAATGGTTCCAAGGATGGATGGATTGATAGAAGGATGGATAAATGGTTCCAAGGATGGATGGAAGGATGGATGAATGGTTCCAAGGATGGATGGATTGATAGAAGGTTGGATGGATGGAAGGATAGATAAATGGTTCCAAGGATGGATGGATTGATAGAAGGATGGATAAATGGTTCCAAGGATGGATGGAAGGATGGATGAATGGTTCCAAGGATGGATGGATGGATGGATGGATGGATGGATGGATGGAAGGATGGATGAATGGATGGATGGATGGATAAATGGTTCTAAGGATGGATGGAAGGATAGATGAATGGTTCCAAGGATGGATGGATTGATAGAAGGATGGATAAATGGTTCCAAGGATGGATGGAAGGATGGATGAATGGATGGATGGATGGATGGATGGATGGATAAATGGTTCCAAGGATGGATGGAAGGATAGATGAATGGTTCCAAGGATGGATGGATTGATAGAAGGATGGATAAATGGTTCCAAGGATGGATGGAAGGATGGATGAATGGATGGATGGATGGATGGATAAATGGTTCCAAGGATGGATGGAAGGGTGGATGAATGGTTCCAAGGATGGATGGATTGATAGAAGGATGGATAAATGGTTCCAAGGATGGATGGACGGTTTGAAGGATGGATGTATTGAAGGATGGATGGTTTGAAGGAAGGATGGACAGACAGACAGAAGTTCTTATAATTCATGTTTTCTCTAAAGTCGAGGTTCTCCAGAGACGTCTGGGTAAATACCTCGTCCTCAGCGAACAGCTCCTGCTCGTAGCCAAACATGACGCGGGTTCTCTTCCCGGGAATATCGTTGGCTGTGATCACGTCCACCACACCTGGAAGCTTCAGGGCTTCGCTCACGTCCAGCCCTCTGTCGGCCAAAAACGTTACGATCAACACGCAAAGAAAACCCAAAACCAGCTGGAAGCTCGATGGGGCGGTGGGTGTTCTCCTCACGTGATCTTAGCGTGCGCCCGAGAGCTGGTGACCAGCACCAGGAAGAGCTCCCCGTCTGTCTGAGGAAGGTCGTCACAGTACACCGCCTCGCCCGTAGCCTGGCTGACGGCGGAGCGGTGCATCATGGGACGCCCCACTGGGTCCTGGTCGTCCTGGTCCTTCGGCACATGCTGCGGAAGAGGAGGACGAAGGTGGCATGAGGGCGGTTCAGTGTGCTGCGGACGACAGACGGACGTTTCCTGACCTGGAACTCCTGCAGACTGGGCTGAATCTCTCTGGGCAGAGGCTGCAGCTTCTCCGGAAGCTCGTCTTTGATCACGTTCTGCCAAGAAAACACAAAAGAGAGAGAGAGTGAAAGCAGCCGGGTGCGGTTGTGGTGGACGAGCGTTAAGGAAGCTAACGCGGTCTACCGTTTCTCTGAGCTTCTGCAGGACGTCCAGGTAGAACTTAAAGAGGAGGCTGAGAGTCAGAGAGCGACGGAACTCGACCTTCCCGCCAGGGGCGGACAGCGGCAGGGCCAGCTCCCCCAGGAGGACGTCGTACGCCTCATTCAGGGTCTCCTCGTTCCACGGCCTGGCGGGAAACCCAACGGGGAGGATGAGGGTACGAAACACGGAGACAGAAGACAACCGACGACGACTCCGACCTTCCTGTGACGGCCTGGCAGGTCTTGGCGGCGCCAACGGTCGTCGGCCCCATTCCGCCGAAGTACAGACTGACTTCCTGAACCGTCCTGGATCCCTCGGAGAAACGCACCCTCATTCCGGCCGTCACCGTGGCGAAGGAGACCTCCTTCCTCGGCGCCTGTCGGAGAGCGCGCACATACTCCCCCTGCAGGTCAGATAAGAATACTGCGCTAGCGATTGCTCTCCTTAAAACCCAACAAGTCATTTATAAACCCGATTAAGACCCAGGCATGGCATAACGTCAACGTCCCCAGGAGGCGACTAGCTCAAAAACGGAGTCAAAGCATAATTCGTTAGTTTAAATGAGAGTTCTGCACCTTTGTTGAAAAAGGAATGAAGACCGAGACAACAACATCGTCCGGCCTCAGGACGGTTTTTCCGAATCCAACGAAGAACTCCTGGTTCAGAGGAACCTCTCGTCTTCCTCCTGCGGGGTTTAACCGCAACGGTTAGAGAAAGGATGCAGACACTTTACCGGCGGACTAAAACCGATGGAAGCGGAGGCTGCCTTACCGCCGGAGACGACCCTGACTCTACAGTTCCCGGCAGCCAGAACAGGGTTCAGGTCTGAGTTGGGGTAGGCGCTCGCAACGTTGCCTCCGAGAGACTAAAAGTGGAAAACAGTTACCCGTACATGTCTATACTCTACATGGCCGCTGCAACATTGCTTTGTGTCCTCGGTTCCTCCTCAAGCTAAACACAAGCAATCTGGGTCGGTTTCAAACACACAGAGAACTGAAATGTACATTAACCTCCAGAAACTGGATCAAACTGAACCCTGTTTAACTCATATGTGACTGAATTATGTTTGGAAGATTTAGCCGGCCTGAAATGGGCCGACCGTATGTATACAAACGTGATGATGGAGTCACGATGAACTGGACTGAACTGCGTGTAATCCGATTTTGATCCCAATCTGACTGTGAGAGAGAGAATAAACACTTTTTCTCTTTTTAGACATTTCTGGGTTGTTTTAATGGGAAAACTGACATCTAGTGGCAGAATGCTGTTACTACAACATAAAAAAATCTAAATAAATCAACATTCGCTACAGGAGGGGCAGTTTTAGCCACTTTGAAACACACTTTGAAAGGAAATATGGCTCTACTTTATGACATGATATGCTTTTTTTTGGCTTTTGAGGGCCGGATAAATTGCCTTGATGGGCCGAATTCGGCCTGAGGGCCTTATGTTTGACACACATGGTCTGAGAGAGTTTTAAATGGGTTGGATTGAAATGGACCATATATATATATATATATATATATATATATATATATATATATATATATATATATATATATATATATATATTCGTATAGCTGGAGCGTGTAACAAAAGTAATTTCCCTCTGGGATTATTAAAGTTTGTCTGATTCTGATTCTGATAAAATGAAGGGAGACTAAAAGTGCTAATTTAGAAAGAATAAACTGAACTCCTACATATTAACTGACTTTGAATCAGTAACCCTAAAGATGGAAATGAGAAGGAAATATAATTGCAATAAAAACAGGAAAAAAATTGTTTGGATAAAAATCAAATAAATATGGAATATTTATAACTATTGAACTGTAAACTCACCAGTTGTAATACGTAAATCCTACTGAGAGAACTCCGTGTTTCTGGTCTGGCTCTAAATTGAAATCTGAATTTTAAATCTGAATTTTAATTGGATGAAACAGAAGATGAATTGCAGTTGAAGTCGGAATTAATTACTTTTTTTTTTAACAACTAGGTTCGACTATACTTGAATTGAATCTAAACTACTGGATTGAATTGTAAGTAAATGGGCTGTCTTTGAATTAGGATCTTCACATGGCAGCAAACAGGATTTATTCCCAGTGGATTATGTTAGGTTTTATCTGACTGCTGGAGTCAACCAAAGCAAAAAAAAAAAAAAAACAATAAGCAATGGATTGTCCCTACGGCAACATTGCGGATCTGCTGGCTGCCCAGGTACCCGAGCTGCTGGATCAGAGCTCTGAGCAGCTCAGTCTTCTCCTCTGGGTGCTGGGGAACCATCTTCTCCAGCAGAGAGTGGAGCTCAGACAGACTGCAGCCGGCTCCCACCCACACACCTGCAACCGACACGCAGGGTCAACGACAGTCAGAGCAAATGCAGCTCATTAAATCTGAATATCGATCAACAGCTCAATATCTTTGCCATTTCATGCAGGTTAATCACATATAGAGTAAAATATTTCCAGCCCTTTTATTTTAAATCTAAGATTTATGGCTTAGAAATGACAAAAACCCAAAGTTTAGTGAATAATGATACAGTAATACATGGAAAGTTGAGTGGAAGGAAAAAATCTGGTAGGGTGAAGCGCACCAGGCACACTAGGGCTGGACGATGTAGATAAAAAAAAGCACATCAAAAAATAGAAATCATATTGATCAATATCGATAATTATCAACAAATTTGAAACATATATTTGAAGTGTAGACCTGAAAAAATTAAAAAAGAACACATCCTCTCTGAACTCTATGAAGGGGGCGGAGCTTGGTTCTGCGTTGTGATTGGTGGGGAGGATGTAACGACAGTAATATTAACCTAGATAGCTAGAATGCAAAAGGAAGGAAAACTGTTAATGTATTGAACTTTTTATTGACCTTTTTTTCTATCATCGATACACGTCCATAGATTGATTTATATTGTTACTAAATTATCGTCCAGCCCTAAGCTACACGGATAATAGCAGCTTTGAGAGGATTGTCAAGCCAAATGCATTCAAGAATTTGAGAGACGTTCACAACGAGGGGACTGAGGGTGGAGTCAGCGCATGAAGATCTGCTGCGGACGCATGGATCCTACACACGGGGCTACAGGCGTCTTAACCACAGCTAAGCTACACAAAGCTGGACTGTTGCTCCAAAGTCCTCTTTTCAGATGAAATTAAGGTGCCAGACTCTAGAGCAGAACTTTGGCATCATGAAGTCATTAAAAGGGCCGGTTGCACGTATAAAGATGATACTTTTGATTTCATAATTCCATTTCAGTTCACATAGAAATATAAAAAAATGCACAGTAACAAAAAATTTGCACCTTAGGTGCAGTTTATACAGTTTATCTGAAAACAAAACGTTGATATTGGGGTGAATTACACTTTAAACTCATCATTCTGCATTACATCTTCTCTTTTATGGACATTTCTGGCTTGTTTTAATGTGTTGTGGGAAAACTGACATCTAGTGGCAGGATGCTGTTACTACACAGTTTAAAAAAAATCAACATTCGCTACAGGAGGCACAGTTTTAGCCACTTTATACAATTTAAAAGTATATATGCCTCCATTTATGACATGATATGCCTTTTTTTGGCTCTTGAGGGCCGGATAAATTGCCTTGATGGGCCGGATTCGGCCAATGGGCCTTGAGTTTGACACATAAGGTCTAGAAGAAGAGTGGAGAGGCCCAGAATCCACGTGATGCTGGACATCTACATGCCACAGGAGCCCAGACAGAAAAATTAACAGTCTGCTACTTCTGTTTATAGAAATCATGTTTAAAATAATAGTAGTAATTTTCTGCGACATTGAGTTTTCTTTATCTGTCCTTTATAATGATCCAAATCACAAAAAATAAAGTCCTGAAATATTTTCCTTTAAGAGTTCCTCTTTCTGAAAATAGAATATTAAACTTCTTCCTAATTATTTAATTTAATGAGCTGTACTGGTATGGCAGTGGTGAGATGGATTAGATATTTTGCAGATATTTTCTGTCACCAGAATGTAATAAAAACCGGTTCATTTCTGGTCTAACAGGGAACAAATAAGGTTTTAACTTGCTTGCTGAGGGAAGGCAAGGCAAGGCAAGGCAAATTTATTTATATAGCACAATTCAGTACAGGGACAATGCAAAGTTCTTTACATGATTAAAATATAGCAAATTAAAACAGAATAAAAGCAAGTAGGAATAAAATGTAGATAGAAATTAGAACAAAGAAGTGGTGATTCAGTTAACTAGAACAGTTGAAGGCAATCCTAAATAAATGTGTTTTTAATCTTGATTTAAAGGAACTCAGGCTTTCAGCACTTTTACAATTTTCTGGAAGTTTGTTCCAGATAAGTGGAGCTTAGGAACTAAATGCTGCTTCACCTTGTTTAGTTCTGGTTCTGCAGATCCAGAAGACCTGAGTGGTCTGGATGGTTGATACACCGATAACAAGTCTGTGATGTATTTAGGTGCTAAGCCATTCAGGGATTTATAGACGAACAGAAGTTTTTAAAGTCTATTCTCTGATATACAGGGAGCCATGGAAGGACTTTAGAACTGGGGTGATGTGCTCTACTTTCTTAGTCTTAGTGAGGACGCGGGCAGCAGCGTTCTGGATCAGCTGCAGCTGTCTGATCCACTTTTTAGGCAGACCTGTAAAAACACCGTTGCAGTAATCAATTCTACTAAAAATAAACGCATGGATTAGTTTTTCCAGATCCTGCTGAGACATTAGTCCTTTAATCCTGGAAATGTTCTTCAGGTGATAGAAACCCGACCTTGTAACTGTCTTTAGATGCTTTTGGAGGTTCAGGTCTGAGTCCATCACTACACCCAGATTTCGGGCCTGATTGGTGGTTTTTAGTTGAAGCGACTGAAGCTGTGTGCTAACTTTTGATCTATCTTCTATTGGTCCAAATATTATTACTTCTGTTTTGTTTTTATTCAATTGAAGAAAGTTTTGGCACATCCATGCATTGATTTCTTCTAAGCATTTACTCAGTGCTTGAACTGGTTCATAGTCACCTGGTGACATGGTGATGTAGAGCTGTGTGTCGTCTGCATAGTTATGGTAGCTGATGTTGTTATTTTTTATTATCTGAGCTAGAGGGAGCATGTAGATATTAAAGAGGAGGGGACCCAGGATGGACCCTTGGGGAACCCCACATGTGATTTTTGTCATCTCTGATGTAAAATTATCTACTGATACAAAAAAGTCCCTGTCCTTTAAGTAGGATTTAAACCAGTGGAGAGCTGTACCAGAGAGGGCGACCCAGTTTTCCAGACGGTCTAACAGAATGGAGTGTTCAACAGTATCAAATGCTGCACTGAGGTCCAACAGAACCAGCACGGTGGTTCTTCCACAGTCTGTATTTATAGGCCTTCAACACGACTTGGACTGAGTCTACAGAAAGGAGGGAACACGCTGGGAAGAGTTTGTCCGTTTTATTTGCAAACCCCAAGTAAAACAAGCCAGTTTGGTCTTGTGTAGAAGTTTAACTTTTATGGAAGAATAAAAGTAAAATGCTGACTTAGGAACTTTTAAAAAGGATGAAACACAATTGGAAAAAGAGCAACTTAGAAACAAGGGGAAGAAGAACCCACCGTCTGGTCCCTGGGACACTTCAAACAGCTCCTTGACTCTGATAGGGGAGATTATCAGCGGATGCAGGACGCCTTTGAATTTTATATCAGGACCTTCAGTAAAAAAAAAAAAAAAAAAAACAGCAAAGAAACCATCATGTCAGCTATAAAGCTCTGCTGTTTGCTGCCTTTCAATCCACAGCCCCCCTGCAGCCTTATGGCAACCCTGACATGCCATTAATGCACAAGCTGGTTCTTTCAGGAGAAGAATGATCCAAAAACATCTGTTTACATCAACATCAGGAACGTTCCTCTCTGTTCCCAGACCTAAATCCTAAAGAAAACCCGTGGGTGGAGCTGAAAAGGGGAGACAAAGAGGAATGGTCGGATGTCCTCCTGTTTGTCAGCCACCAAAATTACAAAACGGTGAGAGAGAAGACAGAGTCTCATTCAGTTGCGAGGGCTTGGTAAAATTGGATTAATGACCCGTGCAGACCTATGTTGGTGTTGCCCATGACTAGCGGAGCCTTTGGGTGCTTCGCCTTGAGCTGGACCAGCTCCTCCAGAGAGGTAGGGGACACCCAGGTCATCCTCTCCCCATGAAAGGTCAATGTCTGCGGGTTCGACGCCTCTGCCATCAACTGTGAGACATTATGCAAAGAGATGAGCTCGAATCTCTAGAAAAAAAAGGGTTCATTCGTAATCAAAGAGCCGCCAATCAACGAGGCAGATGACCTACAATCAGTTCTGGAGGGAAGATCAGCTCCTGGGTCGGGTCCAGGGGAAGAAACTTCTCTTGGTCAAAGAGTCGAGGATTCTCCTGAAGGCCGGGGGACAAAAAAACGTATTTATAGAAGCTAGATGATGCAGAGGAGGATTTCTAGTTAAACTAGAAGAAGCAATGGGGTTCAAAGTGGAGTTTCACTGCCTGTTGGCTCTTAGGAAGGGACAGAAGACCTGACAGGACAGGGTACAAAACTGGAAAAAGAAAATAAAAGACCGGCTCACATGTCCTGACTCGTTGGTGTTTTCGTCTCCATTGAGGCAACAGTTCGCGCCACCATTGGCTTGGCAGCAGTTTGCTTCCTGTTGACACGAACGGGCATAAATTAGACAGGTGCCGTTCATGGCTTACCGTCACGTGCGACACAAAGCAGGGACAGTAAAAGTTAATCATTCCTGAATGAGGAAACCCGTACCTGGCAGAAAGTCCTGCAGCCGTCCACGATGGGCCGATATCCAGTGCAGCGACACAGATTTCCTGAAAAGAACCGAAAAAAAATGACAAAATTCCTTTTTTCTCATCGACATTTCGTCTCGGCAGTAACAAGAAGCGACTCTGGGCCTGACAGTCGCTTCTCAGGGCTTAATAATGCCAACGAACCGGCCAGGGCCTGCGTGATGTCCTCCATGGTTGGCTGCGGTTTGTTCCTCAGCAGGGCATACATGGACATCACCATCCCTGGGGTGCAGAAGCCACACTGGGAGCCGTGAGCCTTCGCTATGCGCTCCTGAAAGAACGACAATATCTCAAGCTGATGAGGTGCAATGGGCTGACAGCGCTCTGATTTGGGCTTTTTTTGGGTCACCATTTGGCCATTTTAGACATCTGAAAACTTCCAAAGCCCCTGATACACCTGGTGTTCCAGACACCATCATCTCTTCATAATTTAGACTGCAGAAACTCCTGCTACTGAATATTTTTGGAATCCAGTGCCTGTATTCACAAAGAATCCTAAGACTAAAGTAGCTCTCAGTGACGTCATTTTAGAAAAATCTAAGAATTTTACCTCTGTAATTCTTCTACGTACTCTACACTGCTGGGTTGCCCTTTACTTTAGATCCCCTGAACCCCCAACACTAATAACTACCAGATGTAGTTGTACCTTACAACCCTCTGTGCTGTTGACTTTATGATGTCATGAAACTCCTTTACTGCATCCCATGCACCACTGACAACCAGATCCTGCAAAGTTCTAGACTCTGGACTTTCAAACCCACAAATCCTACAAGTCTAGGGTTTATGCTCGTTCTGGAACATCTAAACTTCAAATAACAAGATATCCTGGTACTATAGGGGCATGGCCAAGTTAGGTTAAGAACAGGTATTAGGAGGAAATGACGACTACAACAAACAGCTTTAAAAACCACCATCCTTTTTGGCGTTGACCCATAACTTTGGAGACCACTGTGCCTGGCTACCAGATCTCCAAGTACTCTGCAAAGCCGTAGCTTTCAGAACTTCTGACTACCAGAAATCCCTGAACTCTGGAGCTCAACAACCTTCGCTATGCCTAACCAGCTGTGCGTTTACAGGCTGGACTGCCTGAATCCTTGGTACTCCCAACCACCAGTACACATCACTGCCCTTTTCTCCTGGTCTTCTTCACTGCCTGAACCTACAGTAGTCTTGACTGTTGGATCTCTTGGTGCTCTAGATTACTGGATTTGCTGGCACTCTGATGCCTGAGGCCCCTGCTACTCGTAAATTATTGAAATACCAGCAGTCTAGAATGCCCAAGTCCCCTGAACTCCTTACTGCAAGATCTCCTAGTACTCCAAAGCTTCTTAAATATCTAGTATTCATGACAGTTGAATGTCTTGGAACTGAATACTGCCCAAACTCCAGTATTTCCAGCTACTAGAGCTATTGGTACTCTGAACCACTCAAACCTATAGTAACTCTGGCTGGTTGATCTCGTGTTGCTATCTAGACTGCTCAAAGCCCCGGTATTCCCAGCAGCAGGATCTATCGGTAGTCCAGACTTCTTGAACCAATGAGCCTTTGCGACTGCAGGATCTCCGGGCATTATGATGCATAAACCACTGGTTCTCCCATCAGCTGGCTCCTCTTCTACTCTGGAATCCCTCAAACCCTGGTTATCCTGCAGCCAGATATCTTAATAATCTTAGTAATCTTAAATTTTACAAGTCCTGGCCTGATATGTTTGAAAAGAATTAAGGACATGAAATTTAATTTAAGTAGTAACAAGTAGCTGCTATAGAAAGGTATCTTAATGTAGAGCAGAGTTTGTTTTTTTTGCAAAGTCGTGCAATATATACTATCCAGCCCACTTACTGTTGATACCGTAAGATATACGTAGGGTAAAGGTTCATATATGGGGAGATGGAACAAATGTGAGTTTTGTGTCATCAGATAACACCATTACTTTTAATAAACACCAGCTAACAGGATGTTACTGTCATGATTTGGGTTTTGTTTTTGTTTATGTTTATCATTTGATCAGCTAGTCTTGTCTTCCACCTCAGGTTTTGTTTCTGTTCTGTCTGGTTTTAGATTCTTCAGCTTCTGTACTGTTTTAATTTATCCGGTCTTTGTATTTAGTTCTGATCTCCCTTCGGTGCTCTGTGTAGTCTTAGTTTATCTTCTATCTTAGGTTTGTTCTTCATGGTTATTTATGTTCTAGGGTTGGTCTAGTGTCTGTTCCTTTCCACGTGTTTTCTGTCAGCTTGTTTCCTCCTGCAGCCTCTTTCCCCCCTCTGATTACATCCACCTGTTTATGGTTAATTGGCTCACTCTCTCTCCTTTGTTCTCCTGCCTTTTTTAACCTCCCTCCTCTGCCACTTCCCTGCCAGTTCATTGTCAAATCTAATCATGTCAGTTGTGTCTTTCCTTGTCAAGTCTCCGGTGAGTTTAAGTTCCACATTTTTTCCTGTACTGTCTACTTCTGGATCATTTAAGTTTGCCACCTCCCGGTATGAGTTTTATGGACTACCATTGTTTGTATCATTTTTGGATTAAGATTTTTGACCTTTGTTTTGCCTTAATCTAGTCATTAAATCCTGCTTGATCTCACAACCTCTTTGTCTGGTCGAATTCTGGGTCTTCCTGTCTCTGAGCTTCATGACAGTTACTCTGTGCAATAATTTTAATGGTAAATAATATAATGTGCGTTACTCTTCTGCATTGCTTTAACCTGTTTTCTTTAAAGTCTTCTGAGCAGTTTTATCGTGCATGTATTTAGCCTACCGTGCATCGGGGGACTGACCTGCACCGGGTGGAGCCTGGTCTTTGAGCTGCCGATGCCCTCCACCGTGGTGATGGCGGCTCCATGGAGCTGACAGAGCGGCAGGAGGCAGGCGTTGGCAGAGTAATGGCTGATTGCGCAGTAAAGGAAAACGGGGCTTCATTACAGCAAACAATGGCTAGCTGCATTGCTGGAAGCACTGGGAAAGCAAAGTTCTTGCATTGCAAGACCAACAGTTGCCGCTTCTCTACAATGAACCCAATGTATCTGTCTAGCTATGAAATTATTTTTTGCCAAGGTGTACTTAAAGGAGCATTGCGTAAGTTCCAGGATTTTTGCAGACGTCTGCCCCCATCTGGCGACAAGTTGTAATGACACCAGTGTTGTGCACGTGCATGTGGGAAGAGGAAAAGCATCTGCTGCTCCGACTGCACAGGCCTTATGTTTAGAGGCATAACGTCTTCTTAGGTCAGACAGCTATAAATATTAAAGTTCTCTCGCTAATGCACTGATTACTGCGAAAACTCAACAAACTAGCCAGGTGAACAAGTGAGAATCACTCTCTCATGAACTGAATATCCAGCCTATAGAGGCAACTGCACTAAATAGAAAAGCACTATTTTTTACTTGTCGTGCAATTGTAAGGGCATGCATAGAAAATTAAATAAATAACTTCAAATCTTGCACTATGCCCCTTCAAAGCGACCTTGGCGCCCGGTTTTTGCAACATCATCCTGACTAGCAATGGCAAACATGATTGGAGACCTCTTCTGATAAATACTGGGCACACAGATGAGATCTGTAGTGCACATTTTATCACAGACATCCACCAGATAACAAATCTGCAGACAAACCTATCCAAAACACTTTCCCCCTAGTTCATTTACCATCGTTTATCTGCCTCTTTTGAACTTTCAGCCAGTAGTCAATATAAAAATAAAAAATAGTAGCTCTGGCTGACTCATGCTGACAAACCGAAATCTGAACTCTGTCCCACTCCAGTGGTACCTTGTCCTTAGTTGGTGTGTTTACATTTCTGTGAGTGGGGTTACACATCAATCAGAGTTTGGTTGAAAATGAAACCAGAATGATCCATTTAAAGTCAAAAGATAACTCTTAGTTTACAAAAGGATAAAATTTAATCTAAAATAGCATCTTTTCTGTGATAAAATAAGCAGGTTAAGCAGTGAAAGTGTTGGCTTCCTATTCTTTGACCTCAGAAAACGATGCACTGCAAAACAAACCTTACTGTCAGCTGTGTTTTCCCACCTCTTCGCTAATGTGATTAAAATTCACCATGTTCCCATCAACAATAATCCAATTTAAGGCCTATAAACCGTTGCAGAACATTAAATTTGAATTTGGAGATTCAGCAGAGCTCGTGCCAAAAATGGGCGGAGTCTGATCAGACCACCGGAGCAAGCCAATCAGAGATGTCTGTCGTTGTTTGAAGATAGTGGACGATGGGTACTGGTACGTTTACGTGAGTACAAGCAACCTCAAACATGTAGCTAACATTTTGAGAGGTTTTTATATTGGTGAAGGGTCATCAGTCATCTTTAAAGGTATACTATGCAACCGGGGTTGATTTTCCAGCGAGGCTCCCCCCAGAGGGCGAAAGTAAAAGTGCACTATCGTAAAGATGCTCAGCTGTTCTGGTTTCTCCGTCAAGCCAGGCACTTTGGTTGTTTTGAGCTTAGCAGACAGGCGAACGCAACGAAAAGTCGAAAAAACGGCAGTACAAACAATGACTAACACAGTGAAAGTATGAACATCAGGCTTCCCGCAGCGCTATCTTGGCGAGGCAGCCGCCTTGGAGATCTCGCCGTAAAGCAAGACCGACTCTCGCGGTCTTAGACGAGACTTCTGAGCCTGTGTGTGCGGGCCGAGGGCTCTTGCAATTGCAAGTACGGTATTTCCCCCACAGACCACCAGGGCGGCCGAGAAAACCTTTGTTCGACCTGAAATGACTCATTTAATCATCCAAAACGGTATGAAACACATTAATTAACTGAAAAATGTTGCAAAGTATGCCTTTAATCACCAAGTTGCTTCAAACAGCAAGGAACTTGACTTTGGTTCCACTTTGCTCTCAACGAAGATTTTTTTTATATACAAGAAGGTAAATACAGTATACAAGAAAACAGTATAAAAATATGTATTTTAACAAAAGACAATCAGATTGGTGCAACTATACGTGGTATCAATCTGGGTGCTCTGACCAAACCACACACGTCTATAAACATGTCTATGCGTAAGGACCATCTGGGGGAGTTTTCTAGAAGTCCGCTGTATTGAGTGGGTTAGGCTCCAGACAATGGTGTCTTCAAGAACCACAGGGGTTTCAGAGTAGCGCAGCCATTTGTGAACAGGGAGAAGGGGAGTGGGAAGAGAACGCATCCTTGGGGAGCACCGGTTCTGAAGGCCTCACCTACGGCTGCCTGCAAGTCAAAAAGCTGGAGGTCCACTGACAAACGAGGGTACGGTGAGGTAATGTCAACCTTCTTCCCCATTCTTATCCAGACCAAATAAATAAAAAATAAATAAAACCCGAGAGTTTTCAAGACTGAATAGGAACCATAAAGAAAGTTTAACTTTGGTTTGTTCTGTTGCATTTTAGCTAGATTTATTTATGCTTTAAATTTACATTTAATCATAAATTAAATATAACAATATGTTTTAAACCCAGATGTTTTATTGTTGTTTCACTATTTCATAAAATGCTTTTCAATGCTGATTCTGCACTTTTATTACATTTTATTCTAGTTCATAATCAATAGGTTCTTAGTTTGGCACTTTTTGGGTTTTATTTACTACGTGTAGGTTCTGTATAATAATTTAAGATTACATTTAATTTCACACAAAGGGCTAATTGATTGATTATAGTTCATCAAACTTAACTGAGTTCCAGTTGCAGGGCAGACAACCTGTGGGATTTCCTAATAGCTGGGCGTAACAACCAGACATTAGCATTACAAGCTGATCATGATGTATTTCTCTACATTTAACTCATCCAAACAGAACAGCGAGATGGTTATCAGCACAATTCTTGTGACCGATTTAACAACATGCAAGTCACCAGACGTGCAAATAAACAGATAATTACTGCAAGCTTCACTGTCATTTTTTTAACCCACAGAAAAAAACAAAACAACACGGGACTTTGAGGTGGGGGACTTCCAAGTTTCTCAACTGGAAATCGAATAATCTCAGATTATAAATGTCCAGCACCAGAACCGATGGTTTTTGCTCTGATTGGCCAAATTCTGAAGGTAAATGGAAGCTGTTGTTATTTTCGCAGCAGGTAAATATTAGAAATGACCTCCACTGAGTGTCATTCATTAATTAAAGAGTCAGGTTTGCACATATTATTTAAAACTAGTCGTAAAGCAGAACCTTCATAAAAATAACCAACTTCTGGCTCGTCAGCACATGTTGGGTTAAAAATGACAACGTCCTGCCCTGAAACTCTCTGACAGAGGCCATTTTTCTCCTGCCGATCTATGTGACGGTGCCTGGGCGTCTCAAGGCAGCGGTCCTCTGCTGGTCAATAAATCTGTGAAAACGCACTCCAAAGCCTTCGATGTGGCTTTGAAACCCTTTTTTAGCTCTTTTAGCCTGCTTCATGTTGTCAGTCAGGTTCGATCCATGTGATTTTTTAAAACCTGAATCAGGCCTGGGTGTGCTTGATATACCGTAGCTGACCTCTGATTTCCAAAAATTGGCTTTAATTACAACTAATCAGCTTCTAACAGAGATCAAGGCAACTAAAACACGCAACGTGGAGAAGCTGAAACAGTTTCCTAACTAAACCCAGACACAGTTTGGTAAACTTTGAGTAGCTGTCTGCTACACGCACCTGCCACAGAGACAATTTCTTCCACGAGTCTCTGTGGACTCGTAACAGAGCACCCGGATGCACACCACGCTTATTTGCACCAAACATAGTCCTCTGTTGCTGAAAAATTAAAATTCATATTTAAAAAAAGAAAAATATCTCCATTGGCCTTTTACTTACATTGCATTTGGAGTTTCTTCACTGACAGCAAAGAAAACCCCAAAAAGTCAAATTCCTTGTAATATGAACCTACTTTTCAATTAACCCCGATTCTGATGTTCTTGCGACAAAATACTCATTTGAAAAACTGTGTTGACAGTAGAGCTGGGTGTCATCATGAGCTGATTCTATACGATTCTCGATATATCTCAGCTGGATTTGACTCCACTATCGATATTTATTACTTTCAAATTAATGCTCAAAGTTATTCTATCAACAAAACCAGCCAAATATTTATGTTCAATTTATTAAACACTGATATATTAACAGGAAAATAAAGTGCATTTGGTTCAATGCATTTAACGTGTCAGAAACCAAAAATGTTCCCAAACGTCTGATTTTGGGGACGAAGGCACTTCTAAAATCCTGTCAGCCGTTCCACATATTAGTCTCCCTTGCTCTTCCTCACCTTGAACAGTAATAGTGCGCTGTAATAACGCCCCCTAGTGGTTGGGACGTATATCGATATTGAAAGCCAGAATATCGACATGAAATTGTTTTTAAAAACATTGATATTAATCTTTGTTATTGATTTTTATGCACAGCCCTAGTTGACAAACTAAACCAAAAACAGAAGAGACCTGCTAAGCTCAAGATAAGAAGACGACCTCCAGTCCTGGCGCTGCAGCTGGAGGTTAAAGGATACGCGATGGTTTTGGTAGCAGGCTGGTAGCGCGACACCATCACGGTGCACGCCCCGCATCCTCCGCCGCCGCAGCCAGACTTGGTCCCGGTTAACCTCACTGAGACAAAGAGTCAAGGACAAAAAAACAAACAAACAAGCCTCCAGCCTAGCTATGAACGCGCATGTTAGCAGGAGTTGATGTGAAGGATACGCTTGTCCCGGAGGAAGGGCAGCAGCATGGTCTCAGGGTCCGCATGGTCCTCGGTCACCTGGTGGATCAGAACGCAGATCAAAGCGCACGCTTTGTAGCTTTCCTGCCATCACAGCTCATTCATTGGCAAAACGTGGGTTCCTACTATTAGGATTGTTGAAAATAATTGATATTAAAGACAATGAATAATTCAAATTTCACCTCTTAGCATTGGTACCTAGGTTGACATTTTTCAGCACTGGGACAACTCCAGCTCCAGGATTTAGAGCTGAAAATGTTCTGCCATCAGAATTGTTTAATACATGCAGAAAAGGGCATCGATTACAAGATGTTCCCGAGTTAAAGGGGACATCTCGTGCTTTTAAACGCCTCCCTTTTCACATTGAGCACTTATAAAGTAGAACTGCAGTGCTTTGGTCTTAATTCCCCGTTGTTGTTGCTGCAGAGCTCCTCTTTTGCTCCTGTGCCGACATCCATCTGTGAGCAACTTGTCTCGGCGCCGTCTCTTTAAGCGTTCCAGTCCAGAAATTTAATAGACAACAGGGAAAACTGAACGGCCGAAACAATACGAGCAAAACAGGAATATAAAGATAACTTGGAAGGACAGACCTGCATTCCTTATAACCAGATGATAACATGTATTTAAAAGGGTAGAAAAGTGGATTTTGCACCAGGTGTTCCCTTTAAACTTCACAAAAACATGGGATTTATTTAACCTTTTGGTCATGTTTATGCAATCTAATGACAGAAGGTTGGTCCAAACTGACCAAAATCTCTCAGTTTCACATACAAAAAACTAGCAATAGTTTTAAATTCTGTAATTATATTGAAATAAACCTTCTATAAGTGTGTACGCACTATCCTCTAATGTTTTAAACTGAGAAATGGGAGACAGTTTGGGGGTGATGGCTAAAAATAACAGGGTGCATCTTTATATTTGGTCATTTACATTCATTATTAACTCTTAACTTTATAGCTGAGAAAGATGAGCTTTGATTAATCAAGTGATGCAAAACCATCACAAAATCTGACCTCTGACAAAGGCCAGGAGAATTTTTTTGATTGATCCAATAATATATATATATATATATATATTTTGATGATAAACAAAAAAAAGTCACTTTTTCATTTTAGTTTTACACAGAAATGTTATTGAACTTATCTATATTATCATTAAAAAACATAAAAAAACAGTATTTACTTCAAGTCTGCTTTTAATTAAATAACCTTTCTGCTTTAATGACCCCTTTAAACTCCCTGGTCTCAACCCTATTAGTTTTCCT
Organism: Fundulus heteroclitus; assembly: GCF_011125445.2. Taxonomy (NCBI): domain Eukaryota; kingdom Metazoa; phylum Chordata; class Actinopteri; order Cyprinodontiformes; family Fundulidae; genus Fundulus; species Fundulus heteroclitus. The sequence goes on from NC_046384.1 coordinate 6,099,269, forward strand.
AGTGTTTTTTTTCTCGGAAATGTGTTTACCTAAGTTTGAAACAAAAAGACAAACGTCTAATTACACCTCAACCTTAGTTCTTCCTGTGCTTTTGGCCCAGAAAGTGAAGTTTTATTGCTCAGGTCGATGCTGCCTTCTGTTTCTAAACCAAACACAACATTTCCTGTCGGTCATAATGAGCAAAACAAAGTCTGAAAACTCGCAGTCGGTGACAAAACCGAGACAATAACAGTAAAAAACTGTATTTTTGATGCGATAAAGCAGAAGTTTTACCTTTTTCCCATTGATAAACAAGCACAGCGCGTCGCCTTGTTTTCCAGACATCCTGCATCTGAATGCACAGCAGCTGCTGCACAGCTGCAACTTAAACCCACGGCACTTCCGGTGGAGTTATTTTCACAATAAGAGTCTCGCGGCAAAGCAAAAGCCAGAGTTTCATGTCGTTTTTCTCTCTCCAGACATTCTGGGGATAGTTTTTATTTTATTATTGCTGGTGTTATTTTTATGTAGTCTTTGTATGGACTCAGTCCTTTTTACAATTAGCTACAAAAGAAACTAAAAATGAGCGAGAAGCGCAAAACAGTTTTCTTTATCACTTATTCCTTTTTATCAGTTTTCATGATCTACAACCATTCTTTAAAACAATGATCATTAAAACTCTTCAAATTATCTTTAAAACTTACTGAAAATGTAGGCTTTTTACTCGGGGTGTAAATCACCAGCTGTATTACGATGCAATGTTATAACAATTTGTTTGGATGATTTCTGAACGACAAGATTAATACGATGCGTTGTCATCAGCCATTCTGACACTATTGTGCACATTGATATTAACGCACATAAAAACCCAAATATGATTTGACCATTTTATTTCTAAGCAGGCATAATAATAATAATAATAGATCACCTGTTCACTTTAGGCTCATGCCTTGTGAATTGCGAAATAAAGGTGCATCTTAAAATTGGTGATATGGGTCAATAGTTTCATTTTACATTGGATTTTTAATCAATTACACACACTGGATTGTGTATTTTATTTCCGCAGCTCACTTCCTGTCCCGTCCTGCTGCTCCACACTAACTTGATCTGAGATGAAGTGACGCACTTGTAGTAAGAACTCCCACCTACAGTAGAGCCCTGCAACCTGAACAAACATGGCCCAGTTTAACTTTAAATACTAAATATACAAACCAAGCTCTGAAACCTTGGCGTTTTATTTTTATTTTTTTTAATTAAAGTCACATTTCACATATTTTTTGCATTAAATCCAGTTGAACCGAGATCAGCAGATCAAAAACAAACCAATAGGCGCTCAGAGATATTCCACAACTGTCCATAAAAATATATATCATATCTGCTGTTAAGCGATCCATAAAAACTAGTTATGCTTTAACACTGTGGCTTTCTTTTAGAGTCAATTATTCACAGTTTTGTTGCGTCTCTATCTTAGATAAAGAGCAGAGATTTACCTGAGGGTGACCAGGAGGATTATTTGACTGTATTTATTGACTGTAACTATGGTCTCATAATAATCTTTAACTGCGCTAAACGTTTTTTATTATTATTATGATTAAACCTTTGTTTATGCAGGATTCTCACTGGAACGTGAGTTCTCATTTCCAGGAAAAAAACTATGACAGGAAATGGAGCTGACACAAGAGGGAGCTGAAGAGACAGCTGAAAAAGGCCTGCTGAGGAAATGTTCCTGGTTTAAGCCTACAAGGGAATTTTAATCAATTAAAAGGTTGAAAAAATTTGGTCATTTAATATAAAATACTTGAATATATAGATTTATTCCACACAGAGTGATGCATTGCAACCATTTAATTATGTTTATCCAGAGGATCAGGATTTACAGCCAGTAACACCAACATTAATATTTGAACAGAAAAGCATATAACATAGACACAGAACAAAATTATTGAAATAAATTAACGATTGATGATATTCTATTTAGTTAATTTTGCCATATATGGTAACAATATGTGACTTAAGCCATTTTATGGAAGATAAACTCACTGTCGTAACATAAAAACACAGTTTCCAGAGATGCTGTTCGTCTCTGAAGCTCAGGTCAGCGGTTCTGATCCGATCCGGGGCCAAGATCATTCGGATCCCGGCGTGGGAAAGTCTCGAAGAAACAGAAGCCTTTATTTACTCGGCCTTCGGGTTAAACACGGCGTGTGTTTTACACTGCATAGTTACCACAGGTGGGTCTGGACGAGGAAACCGCCCTAAAGCACCAAACCAGTGTCTCTTTACTCTCCGCCGTGTATCAGATGGATCATTTCAGGCTTAACAGAGACAGAGAAAACAGAGAGTTAGTGTACAAAAGCTTTTTAAATACCACGAGCTGTGGACACAGATGGGTTTAGACACATTCCTCCTGGATCTGCCAGACAGGTTGGGTTTATTTACTCCTATCACAGCAAGCCTGGGTGGCACTGACAGCTCAAAGAGGCGTTCTCCTCGGGATGGGCTGAAACTGTAGGACGGAGATTTTTGGGAACTGAAGAGATCTCTTCAGTTCAACAGAAATTGGTCTAGACTTCACCCCCTTGATAATTTAAAGACCAATTTAAAGACCTGTGCAAACTAAAAACCACTATGCTCAAAAAACAGGAACATCTTGAACAGTCAAGTACTAAAAATCTGCAAGTAAATAGTTAAATAGTCATTAAATACGTAAAAGAAGGAGAAACCAAAAGGTTTGGTTGTAGCTAACAAGAAAAAGTAGCAAAACAGGAAGTATTCATAGTTGTAATTTTGACATTTAAAATCAATGTAAGCTGCACTGAAATCATTTTTTCTCTGGAAAATGGCATAAAAATAATTCCTGGTGAGGAATAACTTGGATTATAAATCACATCAGGAACACATGATACGTGGTGAAGAAGATTCGCCCGGTTTAAGGCTCAGACGTTTGTCAACTAGCTGTCAACACGTCCAGGTTTGGAAGCAAGTTCACCCTGAGAGTAGACCGCAAGATGCTGAAAGAAGCCTCCAAAGATCCTGACACATCGGCCGGCTCTTAAGGCTGTCTATGTGAAACCTGTCCAGTCAGACAGAGGACAGGGTTAAATCCAGGTGGAGGAAAAACATCCAGGGTCCAGGGTTTGGGGGAATAACGTCATTTGGACAGATGAGTCCATTTGAACAGCTGAACAGAGGACAGGTTTGGCAGAAACCAAACACGGCGTCATATGAACAGTGCCTCATGTTGGGAAGCATGGAGGTGTCACACTTTGGGCATGCTGTGCTCTAGGATCAAAATCCTGTTTATTTATGATGCACATTTCAAAACAGCCAGTTTGCCAAAGTGCTGGTGTTACAGCCCCCCCCCACCACCGAAGGAGGGAGGGTAACACGACAACCACAAATATGAGACGGGAGCCAGGTGAATGTTTTAAAATAAATAACGGGATTTATTGTTTATGCAAAAACAATCCCACCAAAGAAGTTTTACAAACCGAGGGGGGAAGGGGTGGGAGTAAAGAGACCATTAGACTGTGCCAAACAAATCAAAACAACCCTTACCTTCTACCATCTAAGCTAAGCAAAAATAAAAGTAAAAATAAACCTTACTATCCTAAACTAACAAAACAGCTCACAAAACTTTACATAGGTGGCACCAGCCTACTTACCTAGTGTCTCTAACAGAGATTTACCTACGTGCTGGAAATGTATGGGGTCCCCAAACTTACCTAGTCTCTAAACTCCCACCACCACATCTTACACAACCGAGAGCCAAGCAACATCAAAAGTTTGTGTGTTTGCTTGATTGTCAGCCCTCATCCGCCCCTCCAGCTGGCCTCAGCTGAACACCTTATATGGCGGTTGTCTTGAATCTTGATTGGCTCCTTGATTCATGAACCAATTTGGGCAAGTGGCTCCAGCCTGTACACCCAACCTGAGGAGAAAACAAAACAAGAGGGGGAGGGGGAGAAACACCACAAACATGTCCTGAAGACATGTAACACCCCCACCCTTTTAAATCCAAACCAAAACCTTTGGGAAATCCAACATCAAAACGCACGTGACAAGGCATCCGCCAAAACGTTCTCAGACCCTTTTTTATGACAGATCTTTAGGTTGTACTCTTGGGTCATTAAGGCCCATCGCATAAGACGTTGATTTTGATTGTACATCCTGGAAAGAAAGACCAATGGGTTATGGTCAGTGTTTAAATATTTAAATATTAAACATGTAACAGCTGGACACTCTGAGGTAAATAGAAAAGAAACGCCAGCTCACCAATCAAAGAATCAGCCGTGTTTCTGTCATGATCTCGGCACTGATGCTGGTCTTATTACCACCTGACGCACCTGTGAAGCTCCGCCCTCTCCTCATCTACGCTCATCAGATCCACCTGCTCCATCTGCTACATAACCAGCCCTCAGACCAGACACTAGTGCCAGATTATGTCGAGCCTCCGGTGAGTCTAATCCAGCGTTTTCTGTCTGCCTGCCTGCCTGTGATCTGACCCGGTTTTGTCTCCTGATTCTCTGAGCCTGCCTGATCCCTGTCGTACCTGATTACCTGCCTGTTACCTGACCTGTATCTGTGCCCTTCTGATCAGGACTGTCATGGATTTCTGATTGCCTGGCTCAGATTCTGGACTTTCTCCCGGTTTTAAATCTCTGGTGATCCCCTCTGATCTTCCTGCTGAACTCTGCCACCCCGATATTGGCTCTGTGTCTGCATTCTGCAGTTCACCTCCTGAAATCTCAACAGACGTAAACAATGGTGTGACGATAATAAATTATCAATGAACATTTCTAAAACTAAAATGATCATTTTTGGCAAACGACCGAAAGACACTCAAGTAAATGTTCAAATAAACAATATAAATATTGAGAGAGTTAATGAACATGCATTTCTGGGTGTGATTTTAAGTCATGATGTAAGCTGCAAACCCCAAATAGCAAATGTTCAATCAAAAATGGCAAGAAGTATATCAATACCGTCTAGAGTAAGACATCTGCATGATTATATCGCACAACATATCCTCTACATTTCATTAGTTCTTCCATACATTAGTTATTACATAGAGGTTTGGGGTAATGCGTACAAAGATAATCTAAATTCACTTATCAGACTTCAGAAAAAAGCCTTACATTTATAATGTTAGATTCAGAGATCATACTAATGCACTTTTCTTAAAAAACTTACGTAATGAAAATCGAAAACTTAATCAAATTTAAAACTCTTGCTGTAGTGTACAAAGCAAACCATGATCTACTTCCTGGCAATATACAAAAAATGTTCAACAGTAAAGGAGAGAATAATAATTTCAGAGGAGAACTTGTGTTGAGAAGATGTGGCGTTCGCACCACACTTAAAAGTCTGGGGCTCAGCCAAGCAGGAGTTATGTTGTGTAATGGGTTAGGTATAGAAATAAAAAGAATTACCACACTTAGACAATTTAAAAGCAGGTATAAATATGTCATCTTAAAAAGCATATGCAGGTAACCCAAACATTTAAACGTGATTATTTGCAACATTTTTGATAAGTACTACTAGATATCTTCGTCTTTCTGTACAATTGCCTTCAAAATAAGACACTCTGTATTCGTGTAACTGTGCTTTGACTTGTAATGCCTCCTTTTATCAAAAGACCTTATATGTTAAACGTAACCTGAATATTGTAATCTGGGGTAGGTTCTTATAAGTTGCTGGTGAAGATTCTCAGTCATCCAGGTCATGGTCATTCCAAAAAAAGTAAAAAAACTGGACTTTTTGAATTGAGAAATCTTCCTGGAGAGGAATCGAAACGTCTTTAACTACGAAAAACAAGTCCAGTTGCTTTGTTTTTTTACTTTTTTTTGGAAAGTTCTTATAAGTTCTTCAACTTCTACCTACTCATTTTGAGCACCACTAACATGTCTTAACATCTCAGTGTAAGTCTTGCTTTTAGTGTTGCTCAAAGAAATAAATAAATAAATAAACCGTCTTCTGGGTCCTCGGTTTCTGTTTGTGACATTTTCAGCTGTTTCTTGAGCAAAACGTGAGACAGTAGCTCCACAGGGCTGAGTGTCCGGCCACCCCTGCCTTCCCCTCGTCGTGTAATCAAACCTCTGGTGGAAATGTTCCTCCTCCTGTATTTCCTACCACAGCTCCCTGCCATTCGGTGCATCTCTCCCCGGAGGGAAAGCGGCTTTGACCCTCCGGGATTCACAAGCTGCCGCGCCCCCAGCCAACCTGCCAGGCTTGTCATTAAGTCCGCGCTCGTCTGGGATTTGGCATCCGTGCATCGTGTAATCTTTCCCTGGAAACACCACGAAACTGGAGCCCGCAGGAGACGCGTGCAAACCGAAAACCGACACCGACTGTCGGGCCACACCGTTCGTGTGCGGCGATCAGCTAACTACATAAATACAGCCTGCGTGTTCCAAGCCAGGAAACTACCACTTATCTTCTTAGGCCCAAAACTAGGTTTGAACGCATGGAAGGAAAAGCGTTTAAAACATGACGAGTTGTCCCAGGCCAGGAGCTCTGTGGAGTCAGCTTCCTGCTGTCTGATGTGACTATTATTCATTTAAAGAGCTTTCTGACTGACCTTCTGCCCCCAGAACACGTCGCAGAACGCAGAAAAGCAGCTTTTTGTTTCCCAGCCCATTTATCTGTTACTCACAGCCCAGTTGTTACGAATAGCCGCTCCACAGAGACGGAGGAATTTAGTCTGAAGCACGTAGCCGAAGCCTGGCAGCTGATGTAAAATTTGAATAATATATGTTTTATAACGGCATTCTGTCTCAGCTGATGTTGTTTCTCCTTTTTTTTATTTGGTTTAAGCTTTTTCTTTCAATAGATTCTGGTTTAAACTATAACCCCAAGCCTCCTTTAATGTCGTCGTAAACCCCTGGGAGAGCATCTTCCTGTCCAGACGGATCATCGTCTCTGATAAAAAGTCTGGAAACGACGGCAGACCCATTCCACCAAGTCTGGAGGACGCAGACGCAGCTTTCCTGTCTCGCTGTGTCCTCTGGGAGAGTCCCAGTTTAAATGAGGGGGTCACAGGCGTGTAATTAAACATGCTAACGACACGCTCCACGTCTCTGTTCTCAGTTTCTGGGCCGAGACCAAAAGCTCTGATCAGCTTTGCTTTCCTTGCAAGGCCGGCTGCCTCCAAACGTCCTTATTTTCCCGTCAGCGTTGCCCGGCTGATTTGATTTGCTTTGACAGCGGCTCAGTGGGAATCAGAGCTCGGCTGCCCACACGCAGAGAAGCACATCGGGGCCCATTTCTGTCGCCTCTGACGGCGCTGCAGCTTCACGGTCCAGCAGATCTGAGGCTCCATCCTGGTCCGATGGGAGTCCGGTTTCATGCCCTCAGAAAACACACAGCATACCAAGTCCTTCTAATTGACTGTTAAAATATTAGTTATTAACATTTAAAAGGCCTTTAGTCGTCAGTCCAAGAACATCTGGACTCTCTTCGGCTTGTTTTCTCCCGTCACGACTTTAGATTTCCTCTGGAGAAGGAGATAAAACGCAAAAATCAAAGAGACGATGCAGCAAAAGGTTTAAATAGTGAAATAACAATGATAACAAATATCAACATAAAAATCTAAATGAGCAGGGGAAAAAAAAGAATTTAAATCTGGAATTCATAAATAATGAAATATATACATACATAGTAAACACTTTTTTTTACTAAAGTAAAACACAAAACAGAAAATATAACAATTTAAATAAATTAGGTGTAGAATAAAGATCTAATGAATAAGTTAAACTATTCAATTCAATTTCAATTAAATTTATTTATATAGCCCCAATTCATGAAACATGTCATCTCGAGGCACTTTACAAAGTCAAACTCAATCATCTTATACAGATTGGTCAAAAGTTTCCTATATAAGGGAACCTATTTGAAATAACCAAAAAGAATGTAAAAATCCAAAGAAGTGCCTAAAATCAACGGAACAATCCGGAACCCTGATACATAAATAATGAAAAATCCAATACATTACAATAAAGCACTGATTCATAAATGAGAAACAAACCAAACAAAATGATGAAGACATTCTTAAAATTCCAAAAAGCTTTTATCATTTTACTACAGGTAAAAATAAACAACTGAATCTATGAACTACCAGCGAAAGAAAGAATTTTTTTCATAAATGAACAAAACAGTCCATCCATCCATCGTGTTCTGCTTATCCAAGGTCGGGTCGTGGGGGCAGCAGGTCGCGCTTTTACTTTTGGGTTTAATTCAGCATTAAACAAGCTGCTGGTGCTTCTCCCGCTGTCTTTTATTCCCTCCTGCCTGCAATTAAATTGATAGCAAGGTCTGACATCATGTCTTTCACCTCGGACCGTGTTTGTCTTAAAAGACTGAGAGCGGAGAGCTGGCAGGGGGAGCGGAAGGTCAGGAAACGTGCAGAGCTGGAGGCGACATGATCAGAGCATCAGCTCAGCTTCAGCGGCTCCTCCCTCTCTGAATTATCTCGGATGTTTATCCTAAAGCCTGCAGATACAGAACAACGCTAAAAGCAATGCAACATAAAACAGCTGTGCAACAAAAAAATAAAAACCAGTAATCATCAGAACATTCAGGATCTGAGCAGTCCTGAATGCTCTGATGATTATCTTCTAAACCCAGGAATGGGTCAGGATTATATCATGTGTTGCCTCAAACAAACAAATCTTCTCTGGATCGTCAAAAATCCTGTTGACTCAACTGACTTTTCGCCGCTTCTGTCAGCTACAGGTTGGGCGTGAGAGAAAAACACGCAGCCTTTACTGCCCTGAAAGCTTCCCTGATGCACAAACAAGCCCAGAAGCAGCATGGTCACAATCATCTAAGCCCCATTTTGTCCTGCTTAACTCACCAGCAGGAGTTTCAGCAAATCTGCTCAGGAAGGTCGACCAATCCATGAGTTTTAACGGGATGTATGGAAAATTAGCAGGAAACTACACATGCCTTTCAAGTTTTACATCCTCGGGTGTTTTGCTTCTTTAGTTTTTAATCAAATCCAATGCTAACAATCACTTTCCCATCACCCACAGGTGGAGCACCCCAGTGGCTAAGCATGAGGTGGCAGCATCATGCTGTGTAGATGCTACTGCTACTTTTCATGCCTACTTTTGGTTTGCCGTTTCACAAAAGCCCTGCAGGAAACCCTGCTCTGGTCCAATGGGATCAAAGCAAAGCTTTATTTAAAACACAATACCCTTAACACAGCACCCCCCCCCACCCCCCACAGAGACACATGGTGGCATCTTCAGCTTCACGAACATGCGCTGGTTTGTGTCGCTCCATCAACCAAAGTTCTAGAAACCTAGCCTCGTGAGACCATCCTGATCTCGCGAGCTTTCAAGGTTTCACTCGCAGATCAGTCTGGCTACCCTCCGTTAAAGAAAATTTGGAGCCGTTCACCAAACGAACGTCCAATCAGCGTTGGCTTTGAGGCGGGTTGAGGTGTGACGCAACGAGAAGCGCGACAGTTCAGTCTAAAGAACATGGCGGCTTCAGCCGATGAAACTAGCGTTAGCGTGGCTATCGAGCAAGTTTTATCAGAATTACAGAGTATTTCTTCACTGAAAGAAGAGCAAAATGCTGCTCTGGAGGCTTTTGTCAGAGGAAAAGATGTTTTTGCTCTTCTCCCGACTGGTTTCGGCAAGAGCTTGATCTATCAATTGGCTCCTCTTGTCGTGTTAGTACGTCATATGCTTCATTGATCTGATTGGTTTATTTGGCCCGTCTATCACCAACATAGGCCAATCAGCTAACCAGTATTTTCGCCCCTTCCCAAAATTACTTCAACCAAAGGTTTCCAGATGGATATGCGGAGCAAATCTATCTGGCGGAGTCAGGTTACTAGAAACCCCCCCGAGATCCACTCAAAGTTTCCCCTCAGAAATGAGTAAACACGCTCTTCCTCCTTGCGCCTGATTCACCGCAGGCACAAACGGCCCCGTTTCAAGAGCACACCGTCACGTAAACATCGTTCCTCCACCCCGCGGTCACTCTCTGACGTGACGTGGCCTTCCAGGAACGTGACTCCAGTAATTATGTGACTGGAGACATCTGGTCTGGCAACACGGTGGCGGCAGAAAGGTGTGTTTGGCGCGAGGCACCAACAAAGACCGCAAACATCTACTTCTGTCCTCAACTGCCTGCTATTTTCAGCTATTTTTAGGATTCCTGGTCATGATTCCTAAAAGAAAACAGGAAATGAGATGACTGGACATGACAAGAAGCTGACATAAACTTTAAATAGTTGGGTTATCAGTATGCGTACAAGCTTTTCCCCATCAAATTAATGCAATTTCAATGCTCCCGAGTACTGGCATAAAGTGTTTCTGCCTCAGAGAGAAATTAAAGTCTTACACTGACAACAAACAAGAGTTGATTTATAAAGACTTTAATCCCAAAAATACTATTTTCTTTTTGTACATTTTGGCACATAACACATAGTTTGGTCTCGCTGTATTTTGGCTTTAACACACTTCCATGGCGTTAGATATTGTCTGAAAAGAGCGGCTGTCATGCAGGAACGACCATGCCTGCCGTCGGGTGGGTTAGCTACGAGTAAGACGGGCTTTTTTTTTTCCATTCAGGGTTAACGGTCATTTGTGACCGACATGCTGTAGAGGAGTGGTCCAGGTACGACGGGAAAGCTGCAGAGATGCTTTCACGTTCTACCAGTTTACATCAAATGCTAATTTCTCAACAATTCTGCGAACTTCCTGAGAAAAAAGAAATGTACAGTTGGGTACGGAGCGTTCACACAAATGAAGGAAGTCTATAATAAAATATAGATGCATTAAGGGGGGGGGGGGGAGAAAACAGGTTCCAGCCTGCAGGTTTGCATAACTACATCATTATCAAAGGAAGACTCTTGCAGTCCTGACGACACGTTAAGTGACTACTTCTCACTTTGGGTGAACCGAATGCAACCTAAAATTAACTTTACACATCTGGACGACCTTCTTTTCCAGTTGTGCCATGCTCACACACAGAACCAGGCTAGAGTAAAACCCCAGAATACATTTCAGAGACTGTGGAGCAGAAATGAATCCAGACTGTGCGTCAAAGAGAATCTGAATTAGGTTCTAGGTAATTGCAGAATCACCCTGTATGCTGACGACGTTGTGATGAACAGCCCCTGAATTTGATCTGCTTAATGTTTCAATTTTCTCAGCTGCTCTTCTCCAAGCAGGCAGAAAATGATGTAATATGTTGTTAGTGTCGCTGTCAAACTCTTTTACTGTTGCTGTGTTTACTGCAGTATTTTAGATTTCCTGGTCATAAAAGCCCATCTAGGCATGAGCGCTGTTGTCCACAACACAATCCACTTATGGGACTACTGCTTTCTCAGTTTGCCTTTGTTTTTGTGTATCTGTCCCCATCAAAAAAAACAAAAAAAAAACCTCAACTGACTAAATAAACAAATCAATTAATTATCGATGGTGATAATTTTGAAACTGAAACAATATTGGGACAATGGCTAAAACAGTGCTAGGCTAAATATTGTCAGAAAGCAATTGTAGTTCATGTCTTCCATGACATCATTTTACATTTTTTTTTGAAAAACACTAAATTTAGTGAACCTTCGTTTAACTTTTCCGGCTTTATGCGCAAAAAAGTATCTTTATATGCCGACGACTTTGTGCTATTGCTTTTTAGCTGAATGGAATCTGGTAATTTTGTGTCTATGAAACAATAACCCAACCACCACTAAATGTATCTCTGTTTTTATATCTCACATTTATGGCTGAAATTAATTAAAAAGACCAAGATATGTTTTCAGTGGCCTGATTGGCTCAAATGAATGATAGACAGTTAGCTAGCAACGTTTCTGACTGCAACAGCATCACATACCACTTTGTCAGGACTGCTTTGGTGTAAACAAAATTAAAGCTGTCATTTTGTGATGGGTTTTAACCCAAAACATAAGAATTTTATCTGGTTTCTCAATGATGCTGTGTGAATAATATATTCAACAATGACGGAAAATTAAACAATGAACTATTAGGATCTTATGTTTCATTTCATATTCCCAGCGTTTTGGTCTACAAGTAAGAAATCAGCCAAGAGATCACCGCTGCCGGTAATTTGATGCCCAGATGACATGTGGGGAACAATTTCACGGTTTTAGTTACATTTCTCCATCTTTACCACTGAAAAATCCCACTTAGGTAAATTTCAATTTACATTCTCTATTAGAAATGTCAAATTTCAGTTAACTTTATTAATTTTTTTCTACGTCCGTCTCGAGTCTCGACAAAGCCTTATCTCTAAACTTGGAATCCATGTATATGTTGCACCTTCAAACCTGTATTAGAAAAGCTAAGAAGACATTCTGCAATGACTGAAGAACATTTGGTTAAAATAAAAATGACCTAAAATGTGCAAAAATAGGATAAATAAGTAGAAATTGTTACCTGTGGTCTAAACTTAGGCATCTGGTTGGATTTGTATAGTAGGACAATTACGGATGCAAAGGGTTGGAAAATGTCCAGAAACTGGAATTTTGGAAATTTAGTCCAAACCAGAAACATGAGATATAAGGGAAATTAGCTGGAAATTGGGGGTAATTTCAGCAAACTATTATATCCGAACATAAATATAAATAGCTAGACATTTATTTTGCATTTGCAAGTTAAACATTAAAGCCCCATATCTCTAAAATGTATTTTGACTTGTTGGACTGATGTTTCCTCTAGCCGGGCCTTTCTAAAGCCATCTGTGTGTAACTGATGGACGAACATTTCAGATTCATTCACATCAACATTTACGCTTTCATTTAAACAAGAAGCTTCCGAATCTGTGTAAAAAATCTCAGCAGTGACACCTTTAACAACCCAGACATGTCTCCCATGTCTCAGCCTGCAGTTTTTTTTTGTTTTAGACGTTCTCACCAGAGAGGAACCAAAAAGGCCCCATGAGCACAAAACAGATCTGAAAATAAGTCAAATATTCTTAAAGTTTGTGTTTCTGTCGTAGATTTGAGCAGGTAAATAAGATTATCTGCCAATGGAATGAGTATTTTGACCCCTAAAATGAGATAATTAGACATCCTGAACTTGAAATAAGATGATGGAGATGAATTGTTCCTATTTTAAGTGCAAAACTCTTATTCCATTGGCAGATCATCTTATTTACCTGCTCAAATCAAGGGCAGATACTCATTTTAAGAACATTTTTACTTATTTTTAGTTCCGTTTTTGCAGCGTGAGCACCCAGCCTGCTCCTCCCTCTGCAGCAGCTCCAACAGCAGAAGCTTTAGGAGGAAACATTCACATCCTTCTCCTCCTCTGCTACATTCTGACTATATATATGTCATGTTTTAAGGGAAATAATGGGATAATTTGTGTCCACAAACAGCGCCTCTCACTGCTTCTTCTTCCTCTGCTTCAGCGTCTTCCTCCTCTTCACGATCATCTCGTACAGCTTGTCCATGCCCTCGTCCAGCCCCTCTCCGATGATGGCGCAGGCCGGCTGGACGTGGTACGGCGTGGAGGGGCTGAGCTCGCGCAGGGCCAGCTGCCTCTCGATCTCCGCCACGTCCAGGGCCCGCGGCAGGTCCTGCTTGTTGGCCACCACCAGCAGCGGCGTGCCCAGGTTCTCCTGGAAGCGGGTGATGCGGTGCAGCTCGGCCCGCGCCTCCTCCAGCCGCTCCGCGTCCACGGAGTCCACCACGTACACGATGCCGTCCGCGCAGCGGCTGTAGGGCTTCCACAGCGGCCGCAGCTTCTCCTGGCCCCCGACGTCCCAGAAGTGGCAGCTGATGCCCCTGGAGGCCCCGGGGCCCCCCAGCCGGATGCGCTCCGTGTTGAAGCCGATGGTGGGCACCGTGTTGACGAACTCGTTGAACTTGAGCCGGTACAGGACCGTGGTCTTGCCCGCCGAGTCCAAGCCCAGCATGACGATGTGCAGGGACTGGAAGGCTGCCAGGCTGGACAGACCGGCCCCCATCTCACAGACCGGCGGGAGTCTGGAGAAGGCTCAGGCGGAGGTGGCGCGGCGGCACCCCGGCAGCCAGAGCATGCCCAAAAAAGCCGCTCCAAGTGCAGCCGTGCGCAAAAGAAAAAAAGGTTCAGATCGGCGCGAGGGCAGCGGCGCGCTCACCGAGGCTCCAAATGCGCAACGCGCCCCATCAGCAGCGTCCCGTCCGCTCACCTTCAGGCGTGGGAACATAAACATGCCCCACGGATGCGGCGTGACGCGTGGACCCGCCTCTAAGAGCGCGTCATGGCCCCGTCGGAGCCGCGCGTCGGGTCCGCATCCGGCGGCAGCTTCAAAAATAAAAGCGTTTGGTTTGGTTTTAATGCGGTACCGCGCACGTGACGTCACCGTCTCAAGAGCAACGCCCCTTTTGCCGCTTAGGTAGGGCATACAGGAGAGAACGCATACAGGAGAGAACGCACGGATAACAGATATGACCGACTTTACAGCCGTTAAACTTTCCCAAGACGATGTCCCAGGCGCACGGATTACTGGTCGCACTGTCGAAGAACACACCAACCTTCAGCTCAAACGATGGCTTGAGGTTCGAGGGCTTAAAAAAAGACTGGAAAACTGGCCGAGTTGATGAACGGTAAGCTTTGTTTTTTTTTTTTCCTGCGCGGCGATCATGGCAGCGTCGGCCGTTTTTTTTTTGTTGTTGTTTGCAATCACCGTCCAGGAATGGGTATATGTTTAATGTTTGTCTCATTTGAAATGTTTTTGAGTAAGCTATCCTGGTAGCAGGGTATCATGTTAGCGCCTGCTACCATGATAGCCTGTATGCTGTCATGGTAGCAGGCGCTACTTTATTAACATGTCGGCCACCAAAATACTCTTACCTTGACTTGATGTCGCTGGAATTGGGTCAGGATGTTCTTCGGTTGTGCCCTTTCCTCCGACAAAATGCTTGCTACATATGTACTTGAATTTGGTAACTTTTTCCGGGTTGAACTGTTGTGTAGGCCGACCGCCCCGGTGTTCCAAGCGCACACATTTCTCCTTGGCAGTCTTGAAGAAAACATCCTTCATATGCGGCCGATCAGCGTAACTCGAGTCGCTGTTGCACGTTCCATAGCAACAATGTTTAAAAACCATGGTCTTAGATTTGGAAAAAGCAGTCGTTTACCGAGTAAAACCAAGGGTAACGCACGTCTCTTTTACAGCGACACAGCGGCGGACTATGCAAGCATGCCCTACTGCGTACCACGTGATGTGACGTCATCGTGACGTTGTGTTTCTAAAAATAGCTCGCGCGCGGTACCGCATTTGAAAGACAAGCGCAACGCTGCCCCCTGGTGTCCGATCCTGGCAACCACAGGTGTAGGCAGGGGTGAAAGTTAAACTTAAATGAGATAAATTAGTTGATTTGATACCCAAAAAATAAATAAAAATAAAAAAATGATGCAGTTACTCATTAGAATCGACTTTTGTATAATTAGCATGTAAAAAACTGTAAAAAAAACAGCAAACATGTGGAAGAAGTGTCCAAAACCCACGGTCTCCACAGTGACATGGGGGTGGCAGTATCATGCTGTGGGAGGAGGAGCTGAAGAAAGACCAATCCTGCAGAGAAAGACTTGACACTGGGGTGGAGTTTTACCGTGGGATGTATCAGACCGTCAGGTGTTAGAACGGCATAGTCAAAGTCCAGGCCGCAGACCAGCTGTTCGCAGATGTTCTTCATCCAGTCTGAGCTGGCTGGAGTTAGGCTGAAGGACCTAAAGGGGCCAAAGTGTCGGCGTTTAGATGTGAAAAACTGTGAAAACCCACAAACTGGTCACTCAGGTGTTTATCAGTCAGCCACGAGATACGAATGTTTCAATATTTAATCCATGTAATTAATACTTGAGACACTGTGAATGCCAGTTAATGTCCTAAAACAAAAACTTTTGACTAAACCAGCGGCTCTTTGCTGCCCCCCCCCCCCTTTAGCTAAATATGATAAAGAATATACTAATGTTTTTAAATCCTGGTCTAATCATTTTTAATGGGATAATTGCACTGAACTTCTACCACAGCAGGACACAAACAGATGTAGTAGTAAAACATATTCTGCTCTATTTTTTTTTTGTTTGTCACTAGGATGGAAACTCTGAGCCTTTTTACATCCTTTTCCACAAACGTACTACAGGAAAACAATGTAGCAGCTTTTTACGTTTGCCTTTATTGTAAAACCTAAATAATAATAATAATAATAACACGACAGCTCTTTAAAAATGATCTCGTGTTTCCTAAAGTAGACACTGATCAAAAATGAGAACTTGCCTTTCCTCATCAGAGGTAATATTTGGGGCTCTAAATGAGTTTTATTCAGCTGGACTGAGGGCCACAAAGGCTCTTTGGACTAAACGGACCCACCTGCAGTTCCAGCTGAGCGCCTCTAGGTGGCAGCACAGATCACGACAGCCCGGCTTTCTGCTCTGTTCTCCACCAGGTCCTTAAAATCCAGCCGCTTTACATCAATGTTGTCCTTTAGATGCAGAAACCGGTGAATTTTCCTGATGAATTGTTGACTTTGCCTCCAGATGCAATCAGCTCTTCATTATTAATTTAGGCCAGAATGGGACTGCAGACCTGAGACAGGCCCGGCTTCAGCCACTCCTCAGTTTCAGACAGCAACCAGGCTTCTTTCTGCTTCTGTACCACCATGGACACTTTTCATTATTTTACATTCCTGGAAAAAAAAAACCTGTAAATTCTTTTAAAAAATGCTTGAAACGTGGTTTTAAGTTGATCAGCAGCTAGTTAGTAACCCGTGTCTTCATGTCTGCTGGGGGTATAAATACGATAAAAGGGGAAAGACAGGAGAACATGAGGGTTCATCATGTTCTGCTCATATCTGCAGACCAACAATTAACCATCTCTCTACCTAGAATGTGTATTTTGATGCATGTTTGTGTTCTTTCTTTGATATTTATTCAATTGCCTTGACTCAGATATGCTTCTTTCACTGGGACTAAGGGGCCAAGCGCTTTGTATTTCGGCTTGGAAGCAGCTGGAAACTCCCTCCATGAAGCTCTCTGCGCTGTTCCAGCTAATCTGAAGGCTGCATGAAGTCCGGAGGCGTGTAGTGATGCACTGAGTGATGAGTGAGTTCCCTGACCTGCGGACAGCGACCCGTTGTCTCACAAATGTTTATTAAAAACAGTCTGCGTGCCTAGGTGCTTGATTTTATACACCTGTGGGGCTGGAAAGGATTGGAACAGCTGATTCCAGTCATTCAGAAGGGGGAGATCTGTTTTAAATATATAATCAACACTAAAAACACTAAAACCCTGCCTAGTATATGTATATATTAGGGCTGGGCAACGATTAAAATATTTAATCGCGATTAATCGCACTGATTAATCGCGATTAATCGCGATTAATCGCATTGTATTTACAAACTCCAAGAATGAATTCAAAAGTAGTGTAAAGAGCACTTTTATTTTAATGTTCTGCTGCCATATGAACAAAAGTGTTGTAACATTTGTAGCACTTATCAGTAACACATATTTAGTGTAAAGCTCAACTTAAACATGTAAAACAAAAAATAGCAATAATAATAAATTAAAGCTTATTGCCACTGACAGGGAATTCTCTTTATGGGGAAAAAATCTACCAAAAACAGGCAATTTCTGAGGTAACAGCAGGGAGCAGCATTACCATTTTATGTTCAATACCAAAGTTTAACTTGGCAGTGGTTCCAACTAACTTGTTTCTGTCATATTCCATGCTGGAAGAACTTTAAACTGAAATGCTTGCGTTTATTTGACGTTGACACGCGGTTTTTTGATGTTGCTTTCTCGCGCGCATATAGTGAATGGCAGGGGGAAAACAGGCAAAAATACATGGATACTTTGAAACGAGAAGCGACTTCACCGACGGCGTCTAAGCAGACCCCCCCCCCCCCGCTCCGCTCCGCACAAAACTTGTTCCGGCCGCCAACTCACCGCCTCGCCTAAGCTCGCTCGCGGTACCTGCGGGAAACACCGCCTTCCGCATGTCAGCTGTGTTTTTTTCCGGCCAGCACCTTTCTTCCTCTTTGAATCTGAGGCTGGGCTGACAGCGAGGTTATTGGCGCATTATCGCCACCTACTGTTCTGATTCAAACCCCTACACCGCAGCAACAGACCTTCACAAAATAAAAGCATGTGACCAACATGTGTTAACGCGCGTTAAAGAAAATATCGCCGTTAATAGTCTAATGAGTTAACGCAAAATTAACGCGTTAACTTGCCCAGCCCTAGTATATATATATGTATATTAGGGCTGGGCAACGATTAAAATATTTAATCGCGATTAATCGCCCTGATTAATCGCGATTAATCGCGATTAATCGCATTGTATTTACAAACTCCAAGAATGAATTCAAAAGTAGTGTAAAGAGCACTTTTATTTTAATGTTCTGCTGCCATATGAACAAAAGTGTTGTAACATTTGTAGCACTTATTTTATACTGGATATTTTCAACCCATCTATTGAATTTAGTGCACTAGTTGATCTTTTCTTCATAAGAGAACAGCAGCACTGCAGCCAAAATATGGCCTTTTTTGACCTGCTGTATATTAGCCAGTCCCTAAGCTTGATGTATCATGAAACTGTTGACCTTTTGGGTTTTGTGGTTTTTATTTTATTATTACAATTAAATAATAATAATAATAATAATAATAATAATGTTATGTTCAGTGTTTTTTCGCTAATCCACCTCTTATATATTTCAATCCTTATGTAATTTTGTCTGTGTTGTGTGCACCTGCCTGTTGCTTTAATCCTATAAATTTCCCCGTCGTGGGATAAAAAAAGGATTAGCTAATGTTATCTTATCTTAAATAACACTTTTTAATATATGTACTGGGTTCTTTCAAGGTCTTGATTACATGTTATGTGTGGGCTCCAGTAACATCCATCCATCCATCCATCCATCCATCCATCCACTGATCTACCTGGATGTTCCCTGGAGGACTGAAACGCCTCAGTCAGAGACATCAGTCTGTGGGTCTGTCGGGGCAATGAGAGAAGTTTCGTCTCCTCTCTCCGTTTCTGGGGCTCGACGTTTTCATGTTTTTTCACGTGCTTAGATAAATTTGCTGTGTTTCCACTGAAATGAACCGGCTTTTTACAAAACATACAGCTTGATTTCATTTACGGTATTAAAATAAAGCCAAACGGTGCTACTTCCTCTGTTCATGTTTTTTCGCTGCTGCGGTCTCTCTCAGCTGTTTGTTTGTCAAGTTTGTGTGAGAGCTGAGTGGGCGGGCCAGGCTGAGCCTGCGTGCTGATTGGCTGGCGCCGCTGAGCCATGTACGAGAGGGGAGGGGAAGCGGGAGAGTGCTGCCGTGACAGCGCGCTGCAGTCAGCACGCCTGCTGACTGACACTGACTGAAAGCATGTGAGCAACATGCGTTAATGCGCGATAAAATAAATATCGCCGTTAATAGTCTAATGAATTAACGCGGAATTAACGCGTTAACTTGCCCAGCCCTAATGTATATATTTCTATTACTTTGTGTGGAACGTTGTAAATATTTATATAAAAATGTGTGTATATCTGAAGCATGTAACAAAAGTAATTTCCCTCTATAGTATGTCTGATTCTGATTCTGATAGATGTATCACCATGGAGAGATTTAAATGTCCTACATACGTTATATTTTTAAATATAAAAGAGCGTTTTTTTTTTTGCACCCTGACTGGTAATAAGGCACAAATACGCTCCTCAACAGGTTCGAATATTGCTGAAAATGTTATTTATTTTGGTTATTTCACTTGAAAAGCCAAACTCTTATACTGTTGAATCACAGGTGTCAAACTCAAGGCGCGCGGGCCAAATCCGGCCCTCAAGGTAAGTTATCCGGCCCTCAAGAGCCAAAAAAAAAGCATATCATGTCATAAAGTAGAGGCATATATCCTTTTAAAGTGTATAAAGTGGCTAAAACTGTGCCTCCTGTAAGTGTAACTCACCCCAATATCAACTTTTTTGCAGATAAACTGTATAAACTGGGCCTAAGGTTGCTACTTTTATGTCACTGTGCATTTTTTTATACTTCTATCTGAACTGGAATGAAATTATGAAATGAAAAGTATCGTCTATCCACGTGTAACCGGTCCTTTTCATGACTTCATGACGCCAAAGTGGCCCCATATAGAAATGAGTTTGACACCCCTGTGTTAAATAGATTAATTTCACACCTTTAACTGTGGAAGTGAGTATTTTGTCAGAATCCGAATTAATATACCCAAACTGAAGGCTGGCTTTTGATCAAATTCTTCAGTGTACGATTATGCTGCTGCAACAGAAACATCATTTAAGTACTCTTATGGCTCTCTCCTCCTAACTTTGTCTCATTTTTCTGCGGTTTCAGTTTGCCCGATAGAAAGGCTGAATCAAGCGGCCTAATTGCGCAGAACAAACGTTGCTGCGCGTCGTTCAGGAAGCAGCAGCGTTAGCAGGAGGAAGAAGGAAATCCACCTGAGTCATCACTGATTGTCCTCCACCGCCATCGATTCCTCTCCTAATCAGGCTGGCTGTGTGATCAATAAGGGGCTGTAGAAACAGGCTGAAAACGGCAAAAAGAAGAGGCTAAATTATTAACTTAATTTAAGCCCAAACCACATTTGAACCTGAGGTAAAAGCACTTTGCTCAGAGCCTGAAAATGGAAAGCCTTGGGCGCGTTTCGAGAAGAATTTAACCTCTTTAAAGAGACGGATCTCCTGGAGAGGTGATAACGTTTTATCCGTCAGAGCCCCCAGCTGACGGGGAAGGGGAGATAATCGTCACGTCTGAGCTGCTGGAGGCCCGGGACGTGAGAAACAGCAGATGAAGGGCTTTTCCTTTATCCTTGGAGGACCCTTCCTGCTCTAAAACCCGAGATGAAACGCGCTGACCGCTCGTCCCCGAGCTTTTCATCTCACCACCTGCTCTGCATTTTCAAAAGCTGCTTGAATTAATTAATGAAAAGGAAGGGGGGGGGTATGTTTTCTCTGTGTGTCTCCAGGCGAGGCGTGTTTTTTTTGTGTTAGATTCTGCTTCTCCTGCAGAAAACATCCCAATAAAGGGATGCTTCAGGTGGCAGGAACAGTCTGCTCTGATTCTGCCTCCCTAAGGGAAGCGCCTTAAGGATCTGGAAAAAAAAAATGAGCCGGATTCTTTTTTCTATCTCCCTAAAAATGTTACGAATGCAGAGAAAGAACTTCAAGGGTTTCTAAAGATTTGTTTCAGGTGCCCAGAAATGAACAGGGCAACCAGAAGGTTAGTCACTGCAGGTGCTTTGGGGGTATGTCTCTACCAGCTTTGAACATCTACAGGCTGAAAGTTTTGCCCAGTCTTTGTAAAATGATATATAATGCAGGTCTGGACTCATGAATCCTGACCCAGTCTCAGGTCTTCTGCAGCCTCTAGCAGGTTCTCTCCCAGGATTATCCTGGATTTAGCTCCAGCCGTCCTACCAGCAGCTTTGGCCAGCTTCCCTGTCCCTGCTGGTGAAAAGTTTCACTCACAGAACGCCGCCGCCGTGATTTAACCTTTAAAGTTCTGAACTGCAACCGTGTCCTAGATCTGCAAATTCCACGCAAATCAAGACACCGACTTCCCCGTTACTGGTCTGCACGTGAGCCAATGAACACGAACAAAGGGAGCGCCCCCGAATTCTGATTTGATCGAGAACAAATTTATTTTGGCGGAGCATCTCACTGTTCTGGTAGGGATAGTGTCATCCCACACAGAAGTTTATAAAGTCAGTCATGACATTTGTGTCCTCTCCATGTGGCTACGACGGGGCATCCCAGTCAATTGTCTCAAAACAACTAAAGGTTTCTTCAGGTTCCCGTGACCATCGTCTCACGGTTCTCTTGACTGCAGGTTGCCTCTGAAAGAGGGGAGTATGTTCTGAATCTTTGATATTTGCATAAAGCATGTCCAGAGTTTTGTTTGAGCAGGTGACAAACTGTTGAAAAGTTGGAAGAGTAGCACAGAGCAAGGCGCGATCACCAGATGTTGCCACAAACGTGTCGGGGTGTTGTGTGTGTAGCAGTGTTGGCAACAGCTGACGGCAGAATGTAGAAAATAACGCCGGTGAACCCTCTGGGTAAATAATAAGCCAAAGTCTCCCCACCAACACTTCAACGCCCAGGCTGCAGAGAAGAAGCTTCACAGTAACATGTCCTGAATGGCAGCATCTCTTGTTCACGAGCACTGCCAATCCACCACCTTTGCTTTTGCCACCCTTCTTTAAATCGTATGGTCAGAAAGCCTGGCAGAGAGACGCTGGAGTCAGGGATCTGATCCTGCAGCCATGTTTCCCCCTTATCTTCTGGAACTTTTAAAATTTCAGCCCATGTCCAGAACCCTACGTTCAAATAATCAGCTTTTACTAACAGTTTCTCGGACCAGACTTAAGAGGAAAGGAGATCGGGCTTTATCTGCTGTTGCTCCTTCTCTGTGGAACAATCTACCTTTCCACAGCCAGGATCATTTTAAATTGCTTCTTAAAACTTATTTTTATTCTTTGGCATTTAATTAAACTAGTGTTTGATACTTTGTTTTTATTCATTTGTGTTGTTGTCACTCTTGTACAGCACTTTGGCGCAGTTCTATGCCTGTTTTAAAGTGCTATATAAATAAATTTGACATTGACATTGACATGTTTCTGTGAAACACATAACGCTGCATTCCCTGTGTTCTGGCTGGGTCCTTGTAAAGGCTTGGAGTTCATCCGTGTTTCCCAAAAATGTCACATTATAACAAAAAGTCTAAAGATTGGATTTAAAATCGGCTGAGCAGTCTGCTATGTGGGCCATCTTTTGAGCTCAGGAGACTATTAGACTTGAATATTTTCTAAATGACAGCATGCGTGAAAGTGGTCAGACACTGGACTGCAGAAAAAAAACAGTCCAAATCCAAAGAAATGGTTTCAGAAGGCTTGAAGATCAACTAATTTCAGATACTCCAAACAAAACAAAAAAAGTGGTTTGGGAGCAAAATTGAAAAAAAACCCCACTTTGGACAAGGCTGTGTGTAAATCCAACAACAACGTTAAACCAAATCATTTATCTGTGGATTGACCCCACAAACAGAAACAGCCTCGGCGTTTAGTTTTCAAAGTGTATCCAGGAGACGAGCAGGAATGTGGAGGGTGAGTCATCGAGAGGCGAAGGACGCCTGTGAAGGTGGCCCGTCCTCTGAGGGAGAATAATTATCTGCTTTAATTAAGTCCATCAAACTCTCTGCGAGCGTTTGTGTGTGTCTGTGTGTGCGAAAGACGGGGGATTACTCTGCAAAATAAAGCATACGAGGAAGGATTCACGAGCGTTCATGTGCAACATCCCAACCCTTTGGTGCTTTTATGCGACGCTAAATAACAAAAACATCTGCATGGCGATGAACCCCGACATGCAGAGACAGAACCACAATAGGTGGAGGATTCACTCTCTTTGTTGCCAGTGATTGAAAAAGACACCCGGTGTGCAGAATAACAAGCGCTATTAGTCTGGGGGGAGAGTGAAACATGTGGCGTGATGGGCTGCAGGTAGACAGGATATAAATTCACTGTGAGGGCACAAAAATAGAAAACCTGCATTTTAATCTGTATTCAAATGCAGATAGAAATAAATGTTATTTTTAAATCTGTGCAATTTAAAGCTCAGTTCAACTTGTTTTAGTGTCATGGAATAAAATTAGACCTCAGCTGATGGCTGGCATGTTTATTGTTGACATGGGATTATGATATTTTGATTTCTTTTCTTCTTTTTTTTTTTTGGTTTGAAGAAATTTGGAAATATTTGCAACCATTGGTTTTGCAATGTTTTGTTGTTCATGACGTAATTCACCATGCCACGCGTACAGTAGGGGTTTAAAACACAGCTCAGAGGGGTTAAAGCAACCAGAACAGTTTCAGAATAAAACCAGGTCATCATCAAGTATTTGCATTCTAGGTTTCTGTGGAGGATCATCGTAGTAGGGGAAGATCTACTTTTCCCTTCAAACAGCTTTTGAGCTCTTACCTTTATTTAGAAATAGCATATTTAAGGATAGATACATGACTGTGTGTATGTATGGAAGAATGAGTCTGCCTCCGGAGCGGATGGAGAAAATGAAAACTAGTATGCACACATGTATTCATTACATTCCCATTTTATTGATACTTTCTAAACAGTAATACTGAACTGAATTCTGATACGCTCTCCATCACAGGTTGTTCTCAGTAAAAATATATAAACTTCTCACACATTTCCTCTTCAGATTGTGTAAATATTCAAAGCACTGCAGAGGTCACAAAAATACCAGGAGAAACATCAACATGACAAATCATATTACCAGTTAATAGACAATAAGCATATAAACTAGAAGATTATTGTTGCTGAAATTACATTCAGAAATGTATTACAGCAGAAAGTGTCCCTCTAATTGAAATTGTAACAAAGAATTAGCAACTTGTTTTGCCAATGTAGTTTTTTTAAAGGTATAACTGCACCCGAGTCAATAACCCTTTAACAATATTTGACAAGTTCTTATGTGAAATGATTGTGTCCCTGAAAGATTACAAGTCTATTCTAGAGACATGCTGTGTGTTCATTATGTCGTTGGTGTTTCTGTAGTTTTGACAGACGCTGAGTTCTGAAAAGCCACACAAAGCTTTTGCTAAAGAGTCAAAATTTTGGCTAAGGTTTTCTGTTATCAGTTGCTTTACCTTATTCCAGTACTGATTTGTAACTAGAAAATAGTGTGTATTTATATCATAATTAAAGGTTAAATAATCTGGAGAGCAGAAGATGTACTTGTGTGCTAGTTTACCAGCTAGTTGTTGTCAGATTGGCTTTTACAGCAAAACTGTAAAGCAAAATTGTGCTAACTATAAAGTTAGCATTAGCATTGTGCTAACTATAAAGTTAGCATTAGCATTGTGCTAACTATAAAGTTAGCATTAGCATTGTGCTAACTATAAAGTTAGCATTAGCTTAATTTATTTTAAATATAGGACAAAGCCTATTTCAAATACAATCAATGTGCTGATCTTCAACTAAAAGTCATGTGATTCAAGTCAAAATTAAGAATCATGTTCTGAGAAGTATATGGTGCATTTGCAAATAATCCTTGCTAGCTAACTGGCTAGCTAATTTTGATAAGCTTTCACATAAAAACTGGTTATCATCAACACAATTTTAGGGGGAATGAACTGTTTTGTCTTGTAGGGTGTGTCTACTGCCGACAATATAACACATATATGATTAAAATTTATTTAGTTGCATCAACTATAAATGTTGGTTTATGTTTTTATGTGATAAAGAATGACTATAACCTGGATATTGGATGCTATGCTCCCAATGCACCCCTGTTAGCTTACTAGCTAGCTAAGTGTGGATTTGCTTTCAAAATGTATTGTAATTCTCCATCAAAACAAACTTTGTCTCTTCAGAACACTGACGTTTTAAACTCAAAATTAAGTACACTCGTTCATGAAATAATTACACAAACAGACAGCAACTCTCTTACCACATAGATTCCAAATGCTAACGGTTAATGCTAACTGTAACATTACCCAAGCAGTGTTTGGCATTTTGGTTTCTAAAAAAATAATCTTAATGTTAATGTTTGAAATTAAGCTAAAATGTATTTATTTAATTGCTTATGGTTCATTTTGATCACATTTTTTTTTTAATATGGAACATTGCCTTGAAAGTCATTGAGTGACAATAAAACCTGCTCATAATGGGGGTTAACGTAAACAGGTATAAGTTCTGCTGGAAACTCAAATTGTTTTACACAGACAGTTTGCAGCGTTGTTTTCTTTTTTACTGTGGTAAGTGAGGTCTCCGATGTTCTCCTGAGGGTAAAGAAAGGGAAATATATTGGGACAAACAACAAACTGGTGTCAGATTGTGACAGGAGTTATTTACAAAGTAGAAAAAGGACACAAGTACACCAAAGGAAGAAGTAGTAATAAGTAGAAAACCAAGATGTAGACAGAAAATAAAGATGGGTTAGAAACAAATGCAGCAGGGCTGCTAGCTAAAGTTTCCGTATGTCCTGAAGATCAGGTGCTGATCAGAACCCTTGAGATTTGGACACATTTTTGCTTCAGAGCTGGGTTAGAGTAACTTCCACCATCCACTGGAGAGCTTAAAATGTTTTCCAAGGCAGAACATAATGTTCAAACTGCAAAGTCCCCATAACCGGTGGGACAGAAGGCGGCACTGCGGAGGCTATCGAGGCAGTTTACGAGGATCAGCGCACCGGTCAGGTGTTTCCACCTCTTAGTGATGGGGTTCCTCATTTTGTCCAGACCATGATGGAGTTCCTGGATCACGTCCCGGTAGCTGTCACCTACGTGGGCGGCCCACGTCAGCAGAAAATCGTAGGCTGGTTTCCACATAGACTGAAGGTTAAGAAAAAAAAGAGATGGTTTACCAAACATTGGACTTCTGACAAAGACTAGGCTTTAACTGAAGTTTCCTCACCTCATTGTCGAGGACGCCGTTCTTGTCACGATGTGGCGCCTCGTATGCCTCCATCTGCTGCCTGGACACCCGGGCCAGTTTCTCAGCCAGCTCTCTCCACCTTGACGCCACCTCCACCGCCGTGGTCAACAAAACAAAGTCCAGGACCAACTTAGCAACCAGACCCTGGCAGTCCATCTTCAGCAACGCCTGATGGGTGAAAAATGGACAGTATAAGCATGAAAGCACGTCCACGACTGCAATATATAAAAAAACTGACCCAGGAGCTGTTTTCAGAAGGTCATTTATTTGTTACCAATGATTGACAGACAAACAAAAGCAGCTTTTAGGATTGGATGAGGTTTTTTACTGGGGGGAAAAAAACACGTCTAGTTCATCTTGCAAAGTGTACATGACCCACCCTGAGATTAGATAAGCTGTGAAACACGACCACATGAATGGTTAGGGGGCCTCTCATTGTCACAAAGAGAAATTCAAGACTTGACATGCAACAGATCCCCGGAAAACCAACCGGAGGAGTTAAACTAAATGCCACAAACATCAGCAGGAGGATGAGCCTCAGATGAAATGAACAGTTCATGTATTAATCCTCCTAGACCCCAGGACATTTTTTAATTTTTATTTCTTATAATGTTGAAGCTTCAGCATAGAGGTTTGCCACATTGTGAATCTTGGGCGAAATTTTTATTGTCTTTATTTTCCTTCAAACCTTTCAGAAGCCTTTTAAACTAAACAGACCGGCCTATTTTTCTTCCACTGACTCCAATTCAAAAGGCATTCTATAAACACACTACCACTACAATTTGGATTATAAAACCTGAGAAGAAGACTGACAAATGATGTGGTATTATAGAAATAAATGTGCTCAGAACAAAATTATAGAAACAAAGCAAATTGCTGCAAATCTGTTGAAGTATAGTAAGAAAATTAAAGAATATTATCTTTAATTAATTTATTTTTTTATCCCTTGGTCTCAAAATCTTTTTAAAATATTATCTTTTAGACTTTTCCACCAGATTAAAATATTATGGAATCTAAAAAGCGACTTACTCATCAAGTAGTCACAATTTAATTTAGGTTGTATATTGTGCATTTTAAAATAAAGATAAGGTCAAATAAATCTACTAAAGTGCATTTAAACAATTTCTAGGATAAAAGCAAACCCTTCAAATTTTGGACAGCTTTTTAACTCCTTCACTCCCTCCACTCCCAAAAAATGTCGATTTGCATACATGGTACAGAGAAAAGCAATGTTTTAAACTGTCTCTAAAGATAAATCTATATATTTGTCCTATTTCATTTATATTTAAACGAGGTGAAGATATTTTTATGTACTATGTATCTACTAAGTTGCATACTTGGGATGTGGAAATAAAATCTACCATTTGTGTTTTTTTTCTTCCAGAACAAAGACTTGACCCACTAAAACTGGCAATTACGGGGTTAATTGTTCAAAGTATCCATGAAGAGTGTCGGTAATAATGACATTCGTTAAAGGTATACAGCCACGTTGTATGCTTAAAACAAGACCAAAAACCATTTGATCACGATAAAAGAAGGTTATATACACCAAGCATCCATCCTGATAGCGTTGTGATGGTTCTTTTGGAGCCTAAATAGCCCCAGCACCAGGCATTATGAGCAGATATAAACAGATGTGGCGCCATCTAGCAACAGTACTGCAGAACTATCAGAAAGCCAGGTGGCTTAATTTTTAAATCACCTGTCAATAATGCCGGACTGAGCCTGACCCTCTGCAATTCCTCACAGTAAAGCAGCAGCTCGGCGTGATTAAATACCAAAGTTATTAATTAAATAAACCGATCTACAGCAACTTTAAGAGCCTCATATCAGAACATTTACTCACGTCAGTCAACTCTGCGTCACATCTGAGCCTCGGCAGGGTTAGCACTAACACTGTATTCCCAGCGACATTCCAGTCTTTTCCCTCTTGGAATCATTTGTATTTTCTTTTTTCGCTGGATCTTGGACCGTTCTGCATTGTTTCGTCTGGAGATGCTAATAGCCGTTAGCCACTTCCTTGTTTTATGCCCTGCTGCGCATACGCGGTGATGCACCTCCGTAGTTATAATAAATAAAGACGAAAGGCTTTATTTACTAACAAATTGCACATAACAAAGCATAAAACACCAAAATAACAACTGATACGCCAGCAGGACGTGATAATCTTTCATAAAAACTTTGTATGCAAACAGAGTGAGCTACCGACGTATAAATAAAAAAAGAGTCAAATAACGTGGCTGTGCACCTTTAAGTAAAAGCAAAATATTACTACATTATATTTTTCATGGTGATTTCTGAACATTTTGTGTATCCAAGGGACAGATGGGGTTAGACAGAGCAAAGCAATCTAGATCGGTTCGTGATTTATACTTTACTTTAAAGGTTCTGACTAAACCATACCCCCTTCATTTATAAAGCACTTTAAAATAACAAAGGTCATAAAAGTGTTATAACTGAAAATAACAGTGAAATTAAAATAGATAAGTAAAACACAGACAAGCTTAAATAGAAAAACAAGATTATACTGAGTAATTAAAAATAATGACTGTGGACACATCAACTTTCCCAAATGTCCCTGTGACACTACAGATTGATAACGATGAACCTAATGATAGAAACAATTAACTCCGGTGTCGCTTCGTTAGTCAAAGCTAATTGGTGCAGAGAAGCAGGAGCGCAACCTCACACCCATTAAACACATTTAACAGGATTAAAGGGGTAGGTCATATTTTAAGGGGGTTAAAAGAGGTTAATAACTTTTAAAACCTGCTGACAGGAAAATTGGCTCCAGGAAGATAAGTTTTTCTAGAAAAGAAACAGAGTGGCAGCTGAGAAGGTTGTCCTCTCACTGAGCAGAACGATGAAATGTGTCCCAACCAGGGATGAGGGCACTACACTGCAAAAACAGAACTAAAAGTAAGTGAATTTTTCTTGAAATCATTGTAATATTCCTTGATTTCAGCAGGTAAATAAGACTATTTGCCAATGGAATAAGATTTTTGCACTTAAAATAGAAACAATTCACCGTCTTATTTCAAGTGCAGGATGTCTAATTATCTTATTTTAGAGATGAATTGTTCCTATTTAAGTGCAAAGATCTCATTCCATTGGCAAATAGTCTTATCTACCTGCTCTAATCAAGGAAAAATACACTAATTTCAAGACATTTTTGCTTATTTTTAGTTCCCTTTTTGCAGTGTACACAGTAACTGTGCAGATTAATATCCCAAATCATATTCCAAATTAAATTACTGGTTTTAGAGTGAAAAGTGAAGTTTAGAGACGTGGAGGAAAGTTTCATTAAATCCCGACATAAAACCAAACATTTCAAAAGTCTACAGTATCTAGAAAAATCACGGTATTAAACGAGACGTCTCTAAAAGTTTGTTTCCATTATTCAACGCTTCTGAAATTATTTTCTGTAACATTTTCACATTTAAAAACAAGAAAACACAGCAGTTGTTTACTAAATGCTCACCAACCTTAGGGGACTTTATTTTGAACATTTATGTAGTTTTTTGCACAATAAATAGTAAACAGCAACAGAAATAAACAGTTTATTCTGGGTTTTATATATCTGTGTGACAGTTTTATTTGCTATTTTATGATTATTGGCGTAACCGTGAAGCCGCTGGGTCAGATACTGTCGTCTTGAACTGCGCCATTTGACACCGACAGTAAGGAAACGTTTCTTTATCCTTTTTTTTTTAATGTGGTGTTTTGTCCAAAAAAAAACCCCAAAAAAAACTTTATTAGAAAATTTTGATTGCTTTTGTGTTTTATTTATTTATTTATTGAACATTTTTTCCTTTAAGGCTGATTTTCCAAAAAACAAACAAAAAAAACCCCAAATGTTTAGTAGAGATTAAAATCAGGTTGTAGATAGATAGATAGATAGATAGATAGATAGATAGATAGATAGATAGATAGATAGATAGATAGATAGATAGATAGATAGATAGATAGATAGATAGATAGATAGATAGATAGATAGATAGATAGATAGATAGATAGATAGATAGATAGATAGATAGATAGATAGATAGATAAATAGATAGATTGCTTTATTTGTCATTTTGTATGTCGAAAAAAAAAACAACTAAAAAAACTTTATTAGAAAATTTTGTTTGCTTTTGTGTGTTATTTATTTATTTATTGAACATTTTTCCTTCACGGCTGATTTTCCAAAAAAGAAGGGGAAAAAAAGGCAATGTTTAGTAGAGATTAAAATCAGGTTTTAGATAGATAGATAGATAGATAGATAGATAGATAGATAGATAGATAGATAGATAGCTTTATTTGTCATTTTGTATGCACAAAGTGTGTACAGAACAAAATTTCATTTGCATACATCTTGAAAAATCACAGTAGATTGCAATTATTTTCAGGATAAATATGCAGCAGCGATTTATGTAAACAATTTAAATGTAAAAAAAATTGTAACAATGTAAACAATGCATGGGAAATAGACAGTACATCCTTACAGAAAGGATGGACATACACGTGTAAAACAACAACGTTGACCTATAACGTGATGAACTTCTCCCTGGTGATAGAAACCGATCAGGAGAAAACGTAGTTGCTTCATATTGAACAGACTTTAAAAAGAGACCTCCCTGTATTAAAAGCAGCGTAGTTTGCTTTCTCCGCCTTTACGGCAACGCTGCAGCTGTAATCAGGGTCAGGGGAACCTTCTACGCTGCTGTTCCTGGAAACGCTCTCAGTGGCAGTCCAGTCATCTGATCGCGGCCGCTCGGCGGATTAATTATCCACGTCACGCGACACAGGAGTTCTTTTTACAACTCTGGCTGCCCGTGAAACTTACTGTCGAACCACTAAAGAGAGTAAAGTTGAACTTTCTAGAAAAAAAAAAACATCCATTTCTTCATATTGGGTAAAACCTCCAAGCAGAAAGTTCCCTGGCTGTGGTTTTAATCTGGGACCTTAATGCTAGCAGTGCAACAACGCAGCCCTAAACTATGGACACAGGTGGAGTAAACTGATTTAAAGCTGGATGCACGTTTAGAGATACTGAGAATGAGGAAAGCATTCAAGTCTGTATTCTCTAATATATTATTATTAAGGAACCCTGTTTATTCCTTCTTTTTTCTTTAATGCAGTTACTTGAAAATTACCCACACCGTCTTCACATCCAGCCTACCCGCGGTCCTCTTTGTCCAAATATAGACTCTTTGAAGACGAACCCGATCAAAAGGTGTCAGCTGCTAACGAACACGAGGGGCTCGCATGGAAATGAGAGGCGGCGGAGACGTGTCGTTGAAGCCAGGAGGGTTTACAGCTGGGAGGACCTCGGCCGGGGCAGAATAAAAGCCAAACGGGGTCAGCAGGGCAGACAGACGGGATGTCTGGAAGGAGATAAGAGCCGCGAAGCTCTGAGGTGAGAGCTAAAGCAGACGGGGGATCAAAGATCAGCGCCTTGCTTAAGAACTCTGTCCTCTGAGCGTCATATAAATCCTCAGGTGTCGAGACCCGTTTGAAGGCTTATTCTCATAATCGCTCTAAGTAGAGGCTGTCTTCTATTTTTCCACCTCGTTTCACACATTTATGAATTGATTCTCCTCCTCAAACTGCTTCTAGGCTAACAGAGGGAGCCAAGGCCCGCAGGATGACTCCTCCACCACCGTGCAGGACAACTGGAAACATCTGTACAGTAGAACAGTAGTAAAGGCGCCAAAGTGAGGTGAAATGGAACTAAAAAAAGTACAAATTTCTTGAAATGAATGTATTTTTCCTTGATTTGAGCAGGTAACTATGACTATTTGCCAATGGAATAAGATTTTTGCACTCAAAATTGGACCAATTCATCTCTAAAATAAGATAATTAGATATCCTGCACTTGAAATAAGACGATGGAGATGAATTGTTCCTATTTTAAGTGCAAAAATCTTATTCCATTGGCAAATAATCTTATTTACCTGCTCAAATCAAGGAAAATTACAATGATTTCATAAAAATTTCACTTACTTTTACCTCCCTTTTTGCCGTGTAGGTGGTATGTTTCTTTTTTGCTGTTGCGGATCATGTGGATGCACTGCAAAAGCGGAACTGAAAATAAGTAATATTTTCTTAAAATGAGTGTATCTGTCCTTGATTTGAGCAGGTAAATAAAATGATTTGCCAATGGAAGGAGATTTTTGCACTTATAATAGGAACAACTCATCTCCATCATCTTATTTCAAGTGCAGGATGTCTAATTATCTTATTTTAGGGGTCAAAATACTAATTTCATTGGCAGATAGTCTTATTTACCTGCTCAAATCAAGGACAAAAACACAAATTTTAAGAACATTTTACTTATTTTTAGTTCGTTTTTGCAGTGTAGATTTGGTGGCGGTTGGTCGTTTATTTGCTGTCTGGCTAAAATAGCGGGCAGAAGATTCTTCAGGGCCTGTCCTGCATGCATGCGTGCCTAAGTGGCTACGTCCTTAACTCCAACCATTCTGCTAAACCCGTGACTTCCTTTGGGTCGTAGCTAGATTCAGCTCCTCTGCACCTGCTCATGTGTGTTTTTTTCAAATCTTTAATCTTTTTACTTTGTGCTCTGGCCAAAAAAGGAACAGAAATACCTTCAGGAAACCCGGACAACCAATTGATCCGATCAGTTTAAAGGATTACTAGGAGGTGCGAGGGGGCAATGAGCTGTGGTTTAAAACCTGTGCACGGTTCTCTACACTGCAAACACAGAACTAAAAATAAGTAAAACAAATTCTTGAAATTAGTGCATCTGTCCTTGATTTGAGAAGGTAAATAATATTATCTGCCAATGGAATGAGTATTTTTACCCCTAAAATAAGATAATTAGATATGCTGCACTTGAAATAAGAAGATGGGGATGAGTTCTTCCTATTTTAAGTGCAAATATCTTATTCCATTGGAAAATCATCTTATTTACCTGCTCAAATCAAGGACAAATACACTAATTTCAAGAAAATGTTAGTTATTTTTAGTTCCGTTTTTGCAGTGTACTTGAGGCGTTTCATGATCTCAACGGCTCCATAAATCTGCTCACTGCAAAAACAGACTAATCTAAACTAAAAATAAGTACAATTTTCTTGAAATTAGTGTATTTGTACTTTATTTGAGCAACTAAATAAGATTATCTGACAATGGAATAAGATGTTTGCACTTAAAATAGGAAGAACTCATCTCCATCAACTTATTTCCTTTGCATTATATCCAATTATCTTATTTTAGGGGTAAAAATACTCTTTCCATAGGCAGATAATCTTATTTAGCTGTTTAAATAAAGGACAAATATGCTCATTTGAAGAAAATGGTACTTATTTTTAGTTCTGTTAGTGCAGATAAAATGAATGAACATAAAGGGCGAAGCGGAGAAATAGATGATCTGCAGCTGGGCTCGTGTGTTCAGAGGCGGCGGCGCCACAGAGGATCCCTTCATCTGTTTCCAGCCTGGTTTAGTCTCCCGCCTATCAAACAACAACACGGTGGGGATCTAAAAATAGAAAACGCTCTGCTGCACCAGGGGAATACAGCATCGGTACGAGATGATGCAGGAAGTCCCTGCAGCGGACGCACAGACGGCGCTGACAGCTGTCCTTTTCCACGACTGCGGAGAGGCTGACAGGTAGAAATGAGGCTGAGGAGGAAGAGGAGCAACACGAAGCAGAAAAAACAAAACAAAGAAATCTGCAGATTTATGATCTTTAGCTGCAGATTATTTTTTTATTTTTTTTCTGCAATATTTTCTGCCACTAATCTCAGAAAAAGGAAATTCACACATTAAATAGCATCATTACACACAGAGTGATCTACTCCAAGCCAAGATAACACAAACCTGAGATTCAGTGATTCAGAAAATGTGAAAACTGTGAAAAACTTTAGATTGGAAACTCATGGCGCCACACCCTCCTCGACTCAACGCCCCTAAAAAAGGTGTCCTGGGCCTTTAAACAGGCGGACACCGGGTCACAATGATGCAGTGCAAAAACAGAACTAAAAATAAGTAATATTTTCTCGAAATTAGTGCATTTGTCCTAGATTTGAGCAGGTAAATAAGATTATCTGCCAATGGAATGAGTATTTTAACCCCAAAAATAAGATAATTAGATATAATTCACTTGAAAAAAGGTGATGGAGATGAGTTCTTCCTATTTTAAGTGCAAACATCTTATTCCATTGGCAGATTCTTTTATTTACCTGCTCAAATCAAGTATAAATACACTAATTTCAAGAAAAATTACTTATTTTTAGTAGGGCTGGGCGATAAATCGATTTAATCGATTAATCCGAATTTACAATTCTTTAAGATTTCATTTTTGGAAAATCTGGATTTTATTTTGCCAATACACTCATTGGGTATCCATGAAGAGAACAGCATGTGATGCTGAATATATGTTTAGGCAAATATATTGTCAAAATATTGTTAAGTGGAAACTTTTTTTTACCATAATACAAGGTACTTCATTTACTTATTTACTTTTTTTTTTAACTTAGTTTGAAGTTCACAAGTGCAGTGAAGCCTGTTCTTAGCTCAATGTGTAATACCACTAGCAGCAAATGTTTTGTTATATTTTCATTGTTTATAATGGCACGGCTGCCATCTTGTTTTACAAGCATGTTTCACAGCTTGTTTTTAGTTGCACTTTGAATTCAGGTCAACTCCCTGACGAAATGCTTGACATAAAAAGCAAGGTTTTAAAATAAGTTCTTTTTATGAAACAAAAAGGAGGAAAAAAATCAATTAATCGGATTTGGTATGATAAAATCGGAGATTTATTTTTTAATCCATATCGCCCAGCCCTAATTTTTAGTTCCGTTTTTGCAGTGTGGGAAGACACACAGTTCTGTGTCCAAGCATATCAACAGAAAGTTGGGTGGAAGGACGAAGTGCCCTTAAGGAGTGGACCGAGGCTGAAGTCGGTGCATCAAGGGCCGCCACACACAGACGAACGCTAGACACGGGGGCACAAATGTCACGTTTGTCGTGTCGGACCACTCCTAAGCCAGAGACGACGTCAGAAGGTCGAACTTTGGCCAGAGAGAAAAAGAACTGGATTGTTGCTCAATGGTCCAAAGTCCTGTTTTCAGATAAATGTAAATTCTGGATTTATTTGGAAATGAAGGTCCCAGAGTCTAGAGCAGGGGTGTCAAACTCATTTTGGTTTAGGGGCCGCATTCAGCTTAATGTGATCTCAAGAGGGCCACACAAGTAAAGTCATTGCAAGATTAGATAGAACTAATAAAAGTGGACTTTTTGTTGACTTTTATATTAAATGAATTTCACTTTTACACAATATATTATGAATAACCTCAGCGATTTTAAGAAAAGTATGTGCAATTTCAACAATACTTTTACTCAGTTAAACATTTACTTGTGCATTATGCATAAGAACTGATCACAGTGATTGTACAATGATGAAAAACATTTATTCACATTTTTTGGAACTTAAAAACACTGTCCTGCATGACAAAATACATCAAACAGATAAAAATTAAGAAACGATTTAAAATCAATTTTCCACATCTGAAGCTCAGTGCTACCATCTGCTGATTAAAACACAGCGCCCCTCGTGGACAATATAGGAACTGCAGATTTTCAATTAAACGAAGTACATGTTTTTTTTCCAATAATTGTTTTATCATTCTCTTCTTTTTATCTCCTCTTTCTTTCACCTTTTCTTTTTTCTTCTTGTTCTTCCTTTCCTCTCCTACTTTCCCATTGTAGTGTCCATATCATTTGAGATATTCCCCACATGAATCATAATAAAACTATTCACATTCATAAATCAAGTGGAGCACTATGGCTAAAGCAGTACTGCTCCACTTGTGAAAGTCAAATCTGATGAGCTCTTTTTGGCATTAAGACAACAATTCTTATTGCCACATTGCCAGACAGGACACTGGGGGGGGGGGGGAAATTGTTTTAAATTTTTTTAATAATGATAATGCATTTAGCCACTGGGCCGGACAAAATTGTTCGGCGGGCCGGATTCGGCCCGCGGGCCGTATGTTTGACACCCCTGTTCTAGAGGAAGAGTGGAGAGGCTCAGAATCCACCCTGGTTGAGTTTTTCACGGTGATTTTATTTTCCAGCAGGGCTTTGCACCTACCCACACTGCCCAAGGTACCAAAAGCTGGTCCAATGACCACCGTGTGGCTGTCTCTGGTTGGATATTAAAGCGTCTTCTTCTACAGGCACGGCCTATTTTCTCGTAGCCACTTCCTGGCCTAAAGGCTAACAAAGGTGCTGAGTCGTCCTTTTCATGCCCCCAGAGAAACGACGAGTCATGGACGGCTAATTAAAGCTCCTACAATCAATCTGGGTAAAATGGTGCCGGTATTTGTTATAGCGAAACATAATTAATTGTATTTTTTCCCCCCCCGCTGATTAAAAGTACTTTGTTTAAAGATTGTTATTTTGTCCTCTAAAGGTTTTAGTGAGATTCTGCTGCTGCATAAAGGATTAATGTATTTTATTATCTCTACTGTATAATTGATTTAACACGCCCAAAATAATAATAATAATAAAAAAATGACCAAGCCATATTGTGAAACAATATAAATACCACATATATATGATTTTAAAGTCACCTGTGGATCTTTCAGTTTCTGTAAATAACTATTAAACAGGGATACGGTAAAAGTTATAACTATGAATTAACTGATATGTTTATTTCCAAAATGTATATATTTCAAATTTTAGCCTGAAGTTGAAGGTATCCATCTTGAAGAGTTTATATATAAATGTCTTCTAAAAATTAATAGTTCTTGATTTTGTTCAGGCTTGACTTTAATTTAGTTGACTGTCAGGTAAATAATAATAAAAAAACAACAAAAGTAAACGGATACATCTAAAAACCCTAAAGGATTAACAGAAACATAAAGAAAAACATTAAAAATAAAAAGAATGTTAATAAAAAGCATAGAGTAAGGAACAATTATTGACAAAGAGCATATTAAATAAAAAAATATTAAAAAAGGATTTATAGAAACAAAGAAAATTTAAAAACAATAAAAAGTTAAAAATAAAAAGAATGTTAATAAAAAGCATAGATTTAGAAACAATTATTGACAAAGAGCATATTTAATAAAAAAATAATTAAAAAAGGATTAATAGAAACAAAGAAAATTTAAAAACAATAAAATGTTAAAAAAAAGAATGTTAATAAAAAGCATAAATTTAGAAACAATTATTGACAAAGACCATATTTAATAAAAAAATAAATAAAAAAGGATTAATAGAAACAAAGAAAATTTAAAAATGTAAAAGTTAAAAATAAAAAGAATGTTAATAAAAAGCATAAATTTAGAAACAATTTTTGACAAACAGCATATTTAATAAAAAAATAAAAATAAAAAAAAGGTTTATAACCGTGATGATAATACAATAAAAATTAGTTTTCCCAGACGCCCCACATTCCATAGGTTTTTTTTAGCTATTTCTGTAAACTTTATTGTATTTTTATGAGGCTAGCTGTCTTCCTGGGTGGAGCTGAAGTCTCAGAAAGACTCCATAACAAAGATAAAGCATGTTTGGTTTACACTGCAGCCAAATCTGGATCATAATTGGTTAATTAGTGAGATTTAAGAAGCAGTTTGAGTACGCTAACTCTGTCTGAGCGTCCATCACATCCAGGAGTGACTCTCCCTGCCTCACAGCCTCCATCTATTATTAACGGCCTCTCCACGGCTGGCAAACACCAGCTTTCTTAGTCCGTCCCTTCGTAACCCGACACGCTGCGATGAAAGGATCCGCCGGGGCGGTGTCGGATGCCCCGCCGGGCCTCCGAGGCTGCCCTGATCAATGCCTGCTCCAATTTCACATGGGAGCACCTGTCGGCTGGTGGGGAGGGGAACAGCTCCTGCTTTTGGCTCGAAACGCTGCGAATCTAAGCGCTCGCTGGGAGAAAAGCTGTCCACTCTGCACTGCAAAAATAGACCTAAAAATAAGAAATTTTTTCTTGAAATTAAAGTATTTTTCCTTGATTTGAGCAGATAAATAGGACTATTTGCCAATGGAATAAGATTTTTGCACTTAAAATAGGAACAACTCATCTCCATCACCTTATTTCAAGTGTAGGATGTCTAATTATCTTATTTTAGGGGTAAAAATACTCATTCCATTGGCAGATAATCTTATTTACCTTATCGAATCTAGGACAAAAACATTCATTTCAAGAAAATTGTACTTATTTTTAGTTCTCTTTTTGCAGTGTGCAGCAGCAGGAAGAAACCCACCGATCCCAAACAGCTAAAATCTCAACTTTAAACAAGAAAACTTCACTGACGTTCCAGCCCTGAGAATGTTTTCCACTCTAATTTAATCTGTAAACCACATTCACACTGCAAAAACGTATCTAAAAATAAGTAAAAGGTTAAAATTTGTGTTTCGATATGAGCAGGTAAATAAGATTATCTGCCAATGGAACGAGTATTTTTACCCCTAAAATAAGATAATTAGATATAATGCACTTGAAATAAGATGATAGAGATGAGTTGTTCCCATTTTAAGTGCAAAAATCTTATCCCATTGGCAGATCATCTTGTTTACCTGCTCAAATAAAGGACAGATACACTCATTTTAAGAAAATATTACTTATTTTCAGTTCCGTTTTTGCAGTGCATCCACATGATCCGCAACAGCAAAAAAGAAACATAACCACCTACACTGCAAAAAGGGAGGTAAAAGTAAGTGAAATTTTCATGAAATCATTGTAATTTTCCTTGATTTGAGCAGGTAAATAAGACTATTTGCCAGTGGAATAAGATTTTTGTACTTAAAATGGGAACAACTCATCTCCATCGTCTTATTTCAAGTGCAGGATATCTAATTATCTTATTTTAGAGATGAATTGGTCCAATTTTGAGTGCAAAAATCTTATTCCATTGGCAAATAGTCTTATTTACCTGCTCAAATCAAGGAAAAATACACTCATTTGAAGAAATTTGTACTTTTTTTTTAGTTCCATTTTTGCAGTGTATTATTGTAAAGTTTAATAATTCAGTCCAGCTTCCCAATAACAGGCCGACCTGTTCACCTCACTTTGGCGCCTTTACTACTGTTCGCTCCCGTTTTCATCGCCACAGATTTCTCATTACAGAGGCCACAACTAATTAGGACTTCTAGAGTTCAGGCGTCATCAATCATCAGCCGCTGATCCTTTTAATCAGCACACAGAAGTGGTATTTAATGAAGTCAGGCTCTTCAGATCATATCTTTAAAGGCAACGGGGACAACTTATGGAGCTGCTCTCTGATTCACAAACTCAGATTATTGTGGTTCTGGCGTTGTGCCGCGGGCCTTTTTAACGGATACAGTGAAAACCAGGTCAGCAGGAAACAACGGCGTTTTCCTAACGGGCGACTTTACAGCCACGGCTTTCCACTGCTAGGAATGTCTGATTGGGTAACAACTGCAGGAGATTTCTTCTCGTTTGTTTAATCCGAGGCTGCGTGGCGTACCGGACTGCGACGGTCACGCCTCTCCTCAGGGAGAAACATTACGTAAGACCGGTTGAAGCAGGAGCGTTTAGATGTGAGCAGACGTGAAGTCAGGGTTAATCAGAACCTTTCAAGTCCACCTAGTCTTTAAAGAAAATACCCAGAAAAAGGAGCAAACCAGCTAACAAGAGAATACCTCAATATCAGTTTATTTTGATGCTTTGGCTCACAGGCCAGCGATGTTTGAGAATGGACCGCTGCACTGCAAAAACAGACTAAAAATAAGTAATATTTTCTTAAAATGAGTGTATCTGTCCTTGATTTGAGCAGATAAATAAG
Organism: Fundulus heteroclitus; assembly: GCF_011125445.2. Lineage (NCBI taxonomy): Eukaryota > Metazoa > Chordata > Actinopteri > Cyprinodontiformes > Fundulidae > Fundulus > Fundulus heteroclitus. The sequence goes on from NC_046384.1 coordinate 6,139,449, forward strand.
ATTATCTGCCAATGGAATAAGATTTTTGCACTTAAAATAGGAACAACTCATCTCCATCATCTTATTTCAAGTGCATTATATCTAATTATCTTATTTTAGGGGTCAAAATACTCACTCCATTGGCAGATAATATTATTTACCTGCTCAAATGAGCAAACCACCGATTTGTAGAAAGTAGATTTATTTTTAAAAAATCAATAAAATTTAACAGAGAAATGTTACGGCCACGCTATGGTCGACACAACCACGGGAAACACTGCTGACTTGGATTGTCAGGAAGCTGGATGTTTACAGATTTATGGATCCAAGCTCGTTGGTGGAAAGTTTGGTGGAAGGAAGAAAAACTGCGACAGCGATAACTGTAGCCTGGAGAACATTGTCTGAGGGATCTAATCACCGTGCAGCCGGGTTCTACACAACCCCGCTAATAATGACCTTGTTACGGGATTCGGATGAGATGCATGTGACACCTGTACGACATGAGATTAATAAAACAAACTGAGGAAGAAAAAAAAACCTGAAATTGTTGGACATAAAATGTGTCGTCTTGAATATTGTGAAAAAAAAAAACGATCTAGGTCAACCCTAAGTAGCAAAGGAGTGGTTCCTGAAAAGGAGGAACTGCTAATAAAGAGCTTCCTCTTTAACGCTAAAATTAGAAAAACAGTTTTATAACAAGAGCTTCAACATATGTCAGTGTTTTTCCTTCTAAACTGTTTGAACTTATTATATTTTAATGCGTTTCTGTTTGTTTCTCTTTGTGTTTTATTTGAATTATTCAGCTCACTGGGTTGCATGTTAGTAGGTAGACAATCAAAAGACCATAAAATGAATTACACGAGCATTACAGCGTAAACTATAACCGTCAGTAACCTTTAATGTGATTTCCAGCAGCTCATACACCAGGAAATCTGCAAAAAACAAGTTCAGAGCTGCTGTTATTCAGGCTTAAACCCTTAGATGGGACGTAAACAACGACCGTACGGACATCTGCAACTCTTTGAACCTCATGAAGGTCAGCGGACAAAAACCTCGCTGATGAAAGCCTCTCTGACTTCAGAGGGAAATTACAGGACCAGGCTGGAGCATATCAGGCAGCAAACCTCATAAAACAGAGCAACCTCAGAGAAGCGAGGCACAGAGAACGGCTCAGAGATAGCAAGCAGGACCCAGAGGGTCAAAAAGCCTCGGCACAGCTGGCAGGATAAAAGCCGGCCTCTGATTATTAGACGGACAACAGGGAAAGGTGCGACGGTGGCAGGTGAGCGGCTCCGGTTAGCGCCGTGAGGGGAAAACACATCTATAGCTGCTCAAACCTGCACGCTTCATCAACCCCATCAACGCTCAAAGAGCAGTAACGCCGCTAAAGTGCTTCGGGATAAAAGCGTTGTGGAGAAAACTCATTCAGGATCACTTTAGCGCTACATGACGGCTTGTCTCGCCACCTCGGGGCTCCGAGATGAGCTGTTTACCGTTTACACGTTCACGTGACTGAGTGTCACGGCGGAAATCAGGTTGTTTTTACACAATGCAGATCCTGCTGCAAATAAAACACGTGATTCTAGGAGGAAATTAGGAGTAACTTCACAAAGCGTCAGCTTTAACATCCATTTTGACTCACCTTTGCTTCTAATTCTCACTATACTGGCCACTAAAAGGGGGTTTTGGTGTCTCCTTTCATAAAACTTCCCCATTTATTTGCTTGATTCCTGATTTTGTTAAAGCTCTGGCCTACTAACTGTAAGCGTTAGTATTATCTGGGTGTATTTCCTGTATAAAACAGCCCCCTTTAATTCAAGAGTTTTTCCAAAAGTTCTCTAATTTCAGCGAAGACTGAAAGTTTGAGCCAATGAAAGTGAAGAACTTAGCTTCGGCCTAAATGGACTCGGTTCTGACCGATGTTTAAGGTACAGCCCGCCTCTAACAATGACTTGTGCTTTTTCAGACTTTGTGGTTAAACACCTCTGTGACTTGACAAAAATGAAGTGGCTTCACTAAAAAATTAACCAAATTAAAAATAATTAAAAAAAAATTTCACATACCATTCAAAAAGCAGCCAAAGACTAAAGAAAGTTCAGGGTTTCCTGCCTGGCTTTACTCGGCCCCCCGCTAGGCTAAGCGTCGTTGGTTTATTTGAAAACCTCCTGGTGTAAATAAGCTAACGCGCTAGCTGTTATTAGCTTGACGAACACCGAGGTTCATGCTACGCCCCTTGTTCGAGCTGCATGACGTGACGCTCGTTGCGCTTCTCCAGTTCCGCAAACAACATCTCCCCAACCCAATAGCCCCCCCCCCCCCCCCCCAAACCCCTTACCCCCCACGGTTACCTGCGGACCTCCCGCAACTCACCACAGCACCTACTGCCAGGATTACCCCATTTTCTGGGGGCAACCCCGAAGATCTTCTGAAATTATGAAAAACTGTTGACTAAAACCATTTAAAAGTTACAACCATTGATTTAAAGCAAAACCTAAGGAAACCGTAAAGGAAGTGATTGAATGACATTGTAGAAGCTCTGGCTGTTTCGCCCCAACACACTCAGGTCTGCAGATACAAAAGGATGTCTCACCATCATGAGTTCCCGCTGGAAGGACTTCCTCTCCTTGTTCTCCATGTTAGTGCACTCCTCCTTCAGCTTCTCCAGAACCGACGCCACCTTCTCCGGCTCGTTGTCCAGCTCGGTCCGACAAAAGTAATTCAGCGGCAGGTTCCCGTATCCAAGAGCGTCCGCAAACGCCCTCCAGCTGCCAACGTTCTCCATCAGGACGGTCCTCACAGTCGCGTAGATGTAGGTGAGAAACTTGCAAGGCTTCAGGATCTGATCCAACAACATCGTGGTGGTGAGGTCTGGCCCACACCAATAAATGGGCTTGACCTTACCGAGAACTAGAACGTTCTTGGCGTGCACCAGCCCCATCTTTCCCTGGTAGTATCCAATGTACCACTCCTTGGTCCTCAGCTGCCCTCGCAGTTTGATTTTCTCCTCGCTGAGTAAAGCGATCACGTCCCCCTTCTTGTACTCCAGCAGGTACGTGCTCTTGTGCTGCCTGATCACCGTTTTAATCAGTTTACCAAACTTCAGGTTAGTAATGCACCGATCCTGAAACTTTGGGTGCTTTGACGTGACGGCCAGAGGCGACAGTACGATCTTATCGACCTCGCTCTTTTTCAGAAACCTCCGCTGGCCGGTGATCCTCGCCCCGGTTTTCGGTGGCGGCTGTGGAGTCTGGACACAGAACTGGGTCAGGATGCAGTCTAGAGCGTCCTTAACCTGGACCCTGAGAGTGAAGTCTGAGATACTGTCGGGGTTGTGCGACGTGATCATGAAGAGCAGCCTGCTAACCTTCCCCAGTTTTAGCTGGAATCCCCGAATTATCCCGGCTCCTTCGCTCGGCTTCACCTGGTAGTTGGACATGTTGGAGTACAGTCCAATCTGCAGGTCCTGCGGGAAAGTCAGCACGAACTGATGCTTCCCCCACAGCTGGAGCGCCACTGGTGGAGTGGAGGCCCCCTGCCATGTCACGTCATTCACCAACAATGTCTTGGGGGCGCAGTCATGCCCAAACATGGCCACGACTGTCTTGAATGAAGGGTGGATATGTTTGGGTCCGTATACCCCCAGAGTGACTTTTCTCTGCATGTGGTCCCAGACCGTCGTGTTGTGGCTGATGTATTGTGATTGCACCACGACAGCTACGTACATGCAAGGCTCCAGACTACCCAGCTGCACCTGCACTGTATCTTTGTAAATGTAGGCATTGGGTATTGGGGTGTAAGGCCCTTCTTTGCAATCACTGCGAACACAAAGCACATCGGCAACGTGACAACTCTCCTTCCTCACAGCTACCGATACTTTTATCTCCAGTGTTATAAACGACTTTGTCTCCATATTGCTGAGCTTGAGCTCCACCACGGGACTTACGGTGGAGCAGTGGTTGCCGTTCAGCTCCAGAGGAGGGTCCAGTAAGGCTTTCATGGAGATCTGCTGGAAGTCACCGGGACTGACGTGCCCCTCAGGGATGTGTACGCTGATGTGGGTGTCGGGAAGCTGAACCACGCCTCCGTTACAGTCCAGCCGGCAAACGATGTTGGTCTCCACCGGTTGGGTCTGACCCCATCCGGGACTCTGGCCCAAAGAGTCGAGGTCGTGGCAGGACCTCGCTAGTTTTCTGTGGTTCAACCAGGCGGTCCTGAAGTCCTCTCTGCTCTGAAACTGTTCCGGTAAAGGAGCTGTCAGGCCCGTAAAGAATCCAGACGACGGTAGAGTTGGATTTGACTGTTGCTGCAGGACGGACAGTTCGGACAGACTGTGCGAACGTTTGCTCTTGAAAAAGGGATTGTCTCTCTGGAAGTTGGGTGAAACCTCTTGGTTTGGGCTGGTTGAGTCGAGGTCATTGATATGGAAGCTGCTAAACCCATTGCTTGTAATTGTGCAGCTGTTTGAACAAGATGACGGTGATGCCAGAGAGTCCAAGTAAATAAGATCCGCCGAGTTCCTCACACCCACGTCTTTGGAGTTTTGATTCAACGGACAGACAAAGGGGTTCACTGAAAAAGGAGTGTTGTTGTAAATGCTGGCGGGCTTCAGGCTCATCCCCATCCACTCCCCAAGACCTCTAAACTCCTTCCCCCCGTCCTCATACCCTTCCCCGAGGCTGTCGATCATCCCGCTGTCGCTTAGCGAAGAGTTCCTGAGGTTGAGCGGCGTGACGTAAGCGGCTGGAATGTATCCCATCTCCGTGTTGTTGTGGGCGTACCACCACTCTCCCCCCGACGTGTCCAGCACGTAGAGGCGATCCCCTTTGGAGAACTTCAGTGTGGTGAAGCTGCTCGGGCAGTAATCCTTGATAGCAACCACCTCCTGTGCAGCTCCCAGCGAGTCTTGAGTGTCCAGCTTTAAGGCACTGGAAGATGGCACTGAAAAGAAAGAAGAGCACAATCAAGTTTGTCCCGATTACAGACAGTTTTGTCTTTCTTAGGATAAATCCACCTTATCTGTGGATCATTTAAAATGCTGCAGTCCTCCTACCATATTCAAACACCAGCTGAAGTAATGAGTTGGTGGTAATTTGGGTCGCAAAATACTTTCTTGACATAATGCTGATTATCAGGACACAATAATAAACATTCTCTCTTCCAGCTTTTAGCTATTTCAATCTAACCTCAATCATACCAAACAAATAACAGATCCACTTTTGTTGTCTTTAAAAAGCTGAAATGAAAAAGCTATATGTGAAAAAATAAGTGCACCCATGACTCGACAGCTATTAGAACCGTCTTTAACAGCAATATCTCTGAGTGGTTGTTTGTTTCACACATCGTTGAGGAGGATTTCTGTCTCTTAACCTCTTTCCAACTTTGCTTCAGTCCATTAAGGTTTGAAGACATTAGTTTCCCTTCACAGTATTTCAACCAGGCTGAGGTCTGGACTTTGGCTGGACTAAAGACTAATCATTCTGTTGTTGGTGACCCTGTTTGGACCAAGCTTCAGCTGTTGGACAGATGGACTCAGATGGACTCTAGGATAGTTCGGCATGCAGGAGACTTTATGAGCGACTCAACTACAACAAGAAGACGAGGTCCTGTGGCTGTAAAAGTAGCCCATGCTTGACAGATGTGTTTTAGCTGATTTGCTGTCTTTAGGTTTCTTAACATATTCTCTCTGGTCTTGCCTGTGCATAGTACATTTTTCCAGAAGTTTTGTTATTTATTCAGATTCTATGTTGCAAACCTAAGTCATGTTGCTATTCTTGTTTTTCTAATGGTTCTGTCATAAGATTTAATCTTTCACATGCAAACTGTGTTCAATAGAGTCTGAGATGGAGCTCTTGAGTTTTTTTGTCCTTTCTCTGAGACTTTTCACTGTTTGATCTTGGAGTTTATTTTCAAGGACGTCCACTCCTGGAAGGATTGTTAGCTGTCTTAAAGCTATAGTTGGTAATCCTGCTCAGAAACACTTTATGTTAAACCGGATAAAATCATTCTTCCATCCTAGTAGTGATTAATATATTATGTAATACATAATGCCAGTGTTTGTGCTTGTTCCTCGTTAGTTCCGCTTGCTGGCTGCTCATGCGCATTTCTAGTGTTTATGCATCCAGTTAGCTTAGCGGTTAGCTTAGCAGTTAGCTTAGCAGTTAGCTTCGGTGTTAGCCTTTCATTGAATCTCCACTACTCTCACCGTATACTTTGAACATGGCTGAGAGTCGCAAGAAGCAAACCGTGTTCATGTTTATGAGAAGAAGCGGAAGGCCTCAGTAGAAAGAAACAAGACCAGAGTGGATTTGGGAGATTTTGTTTCACGCGAACCATTAGTGGAGCGGAAGAGCATGTGCAGTTATTCACAAAGGGACTGGGGAAACTTCCGGAAAAATCGCAGACTCTAGCCTTTTTGTTAACTCTCAATGGGTCGAGGCAGATGAGCGTTCACACTGAGCCTGGTTCTGGTTCTGCTGGAGGTTTTTCCTTCCCGTTAAAGGGGAGTTTTCCTCTCCACTGTCGCTTCATGCTTGCTCAGTATGAGGGATTGCTGCAAAGCCACCAACAATGCAGACGACTGTCCACTGTGGCTCTACACTCTTTCAGGAGGAGTGAATGCTGCTTGGAGAGACTTGATGCAACCTGCTGGGTTTCCTTAGAGAGGAAACTTTCTGACCAACCTGGAGAATCTGATTGTATTCGACTTTGGAAAGTGCCTTGAGATGACATGTTTCATGAATTGGTGCTATATAAATAAAACAGAATTGAATTGTTTTCCGCTTGTGAATAAGTGAAAAAATCTAAATAAGACGATTGGCTTCAAACATATTTTAAAAGGCCTTCAGCAGCTGCTTCTCTGAGGTTATTGCTGCTGCTGTTCCTTTTTGGCATTGTGTTGCTGTTGTATGTTGTTTGAATCATTTTAAAACTCCTTCAAATCATGTTTCTTTTGTACGGAGACTGAGTTGGGAGAACTCTACACGGGGATTATTTTCATGTAAAAAAATTACTTTTTCAGAATCAGTTTCCACGAGTTCTCTGTACTTTACATTCATTATAAAATCTAAAATACTAAAATTCAGGAGGAATTAGTGGCAGATGTCCCACACAAACTGTAAGTAAAGAAGGACACAACATTTAGTCAGTGAAACATAGAATAAAGCGTTTTTCCACACCTATCCAGATCAGGATGAGACTGAATTAAAATTCTAGACGTTTCCAGACTACATATGAACCCTGGCTATAAATCCCAGAGCAACTGAGGTGGAAGTGCAGCGAGACACTGACCTTTAACATCATTGAGACTGGCCCCAGACACTCCTTCACTGAGGTCGATGAGCGTCCCCTCAGACTTACAGCGAGGCAGGATGTGGTTGTTGCTCACTCGGACGATTCGATGGGCAGCCATGGCCGCTGCTTATGAAATCATGGGCTCATTGGCAGCTTTCAGCCTGGAAGGGGACACAAACACACCGAGAGTTTCAGGGTGGCGGTCACGTGTGCTGGAATTACTTCCAAACCCTGCTGCTGATTTCCTAGATCAGCAACGATATCAAAGGTCAAAGCTGCGGCACTAGAGAACAAGATTCGGAGAGAAATTAGTTATTTCTGAATCGATGGAAAGAGCAGCAGAGCTGAAAGCAAAGAGGAAAGCAGCGATCGAAAAGCAACCGGAGGAGACTAATACCCTGAAAGAGCAGTCGGGAATGAAATAAACACTGAAAATACTGTCCAAATACCAGGCAACTAAAAACACCACAATCATTTAGGCGTGCAATGCAGACTGTGGAAGTTGCAGCGGTATTAAAGTTAAAACAGCGCCATTAATTTCAGTTAAATGCCCAAACTGAGCTCCATCTATTATCCTTTAACGGCCCAGACTCAGGGCATAAAACAAAGACGCTACAGTAAGTCCTCAGCTTTAGAAACGCACTCTACACCTGTTAGTTTAAATCACCTGTAATACAATCAGGGATTGATTAGGAGACCACCATCCATAGTATACTAGATCATTAAATGATCTTAGCCAACGCCTGGATATGCAAAATGTGTGTTTTAGACACCAAGCTGAAGCATAAAACCGTTAAACCCGTTCATTTTACATCTAGGACCGCATTAAGCTAGTCAACAACTTCCTGACTCCACTGAGCTGTGATTGAATTCACACACGACGCCGCAGTCAGCGGAGCACTTTAACGGCGTCAGAAACACAGCGAGAATCTGTTTGGATGGCAAACTTCCCCCGGTTGCCTTTTATTGCGCCTGCAGGGCGCGGCCAGCATGAACGGATGTGTATTTGCACACATAATGACGGCGTTTTAATTTGATTAGAGCGACGCAGGCTGGCGGAGCTGCTGTGAAAAACCCTTCAGCTGATTATCGTCATTAGAGGCATAACGTGGGGAGAGGAAAGACTTTCCTTCACACGCAGGTGCTTGTTTTCACAAAGCAGTGATTTACAGTTAATATTCAGGGCAGCAAACAGTGAGTTAGAAACTAAGTAACATTTGCTCTGAACCTCATGGTAAAAATAGTCAGGGCTCCACTTAGATCTCATTATTTTTACTTTACTTTACTTTTACTGCAAAAATGGATCTAAAAACAAGTAAATGTTCTTAAAGTTAGTCTATTCGTCCTTGATTTGAGCCAGTAAATAAGATTATCTGCCAATGGAATGAGTATTTTTGCCCCTAAAATAAGATAATTAGACATCCTGCCCTTGAAATAAGATGATGGAGATGAATTGTTCATATTTTAAGTGGGAAAATCTTATTCTATTGGAAAATCATCTTATTTACCTGCTCAAATCAAGGACAAATACACTCATTTAAAGAAAATGTTACTTATTTTTAGTTCTGTTTTTGCAGTGAGAGTTGAGCCATTAAAATGAGCAGACCTCTAACTCAGTGTAGCTCTAGGCTGTGAAGGGTCAGTCATCAATGCCCGAATAAATGCAATTATAAGCTCTTTACCCTTTAAGCACAGATGTTTTGACTGAAAGGACAGGTTAGTTGCTCCGCTTTATGAACTTCCACTGCAGCCGACTTTAATTGAAGTTTGTCCTGCTGCCAGAATGACAGCGATGTGCTGCAAGTTTTGACAAAACAGAGAAGCGTAAATCCGATGCTGCAAAACGTACAAACCAGGTTGATAGCAGAGATAGTCCAAACACGCATTCGCCCTGTCAGTCTAAGTGGAGCCGATAGATTTAGGACTGGAGATGGTTTTAAATATTCATGGACTGACTATTTTGGGAATTTTATCAGGCCAGACAAGCGCAGTCCAGTGTCTCAGGTCCTTCATCTCCGTCTTTGCAGAGATTAGGTTATAGAGGTGGCAGGTTCAGGAGGGAAACTCAGAAATCCCCTTTCCCTGCAACATTCTCCAACTTATCATGGGTGATACTCAGGGATTCACAGAACAGAAGAGATTGAAATAGTTTAGTCCCTCAGATGAGTTCTAAGTCTGTCCAAGACCCTCCTCCCAGAGAACATACAAAGGAAAGCACCCAGGATGCATTCTGCTTTACCACTCTCTAGCTACGTTTACACGGACAAAAGTAATCGAAATAAATGTCCGATCGGAGTAAAAATGCGTCATGTAAACAAGTCAATCGGAATATTGTGATCAGATTAAGATCAATCAAAATTAAATTGTATCCGGAATGAGAGGGGTGGTTTATGCCTGATTGATAATTCGATCAACGTTCATATAAATGCTTTTCAGGCTCAAGTAATTCCGAATGTGGCAAACTGACCAGAGTGCACATGTGCGCCCAGACTTAATGTGACGTGTTTCCCCGTTGTTGAGTGGTGGAAATAAGTATGACGGGAAGTAAGACTGTCAGAGCTCCCGATACAACTTTTCTGTTTAAAAAAATTAAAGAGCTCAAAATTATTATTTATTCAGTACCGTTTCAACCGTAATTAGAAGTTGGTGCAAGTCCAGCCTGGGCGCTCCGAAGACAAATGAACTCATATAATATAATAATACTGATTTGTTTACTATTTTTTGTTGTGTAGCAAAGACTGAAGCACTTCTTCTGTGGCTTATTTTAGGGCAAATTATATAACTACATGTCAGAGTGGTTCAATTCTGAATGACGCCAGGTGCATAAACACGCACATTATGATCGGATTGATTGATTGAGTGCCCATTTAAATGGTACTACCCGATTATTTAATCCGAATTCATTTTAATACGATTGTGAAATTTTGTTCATGAAAACATAGCTAGTGCTTGGATGATGGAAGGATGGATGGAAGGATGGATGTACAGTTGGATGATGGATGGATGGATGATTGAAGGATGGTTGGATGGATGAATGAATGGATGATGGACGGATGGTTGGATGGATGGATGATGGATGGTTGGATGATGTATGATGGATGGATGGATGATGATGGAAGGATGGTTCGATTGATGTACAGTTGGATGACGGATGGATGATGGAAGCATGGATGTACGGTTGGATGGATGGATGGATGGATGATGGATGGAAGGATGGATGGAAGGATGGATGGATGATGGATAGATGATGGAAGGATGGTTGGATTGATGGATGGATGATGGAAAGATGGATGGATGATGGATGGACAGTTGGATGGATGAATGGATGATGGAAGGATGGTTGGATGGATGGATGGATGGATGGATGGATGGAAGGATGGATGATGGAAGGATGAATGTACGGTTTGATGGATGGATGATGGATAGATGATGGAAGGATGGTTGGATGGATGATGGAAGGATGGATGGATGGATGATGGAAGGATGGATGGACAGTTGGATGGATGAATGGATGATTGAAGGATGGTTGGATGGATGGATGAATGGATGGAAGGATGGTTGGATGGATGGATGATGGATGGATGGATGGATGATGGAAGAATGGATGTATGGTTGGATAGATGGATGGATGGATGGATGGACGATGGATAGATGATGGAAGGATGGTTGGATTGATGGATGGATGATGGAAGGATGGATGGATGAATGATGGATAGATGATGGAAGGATGGTTGGATTGATGGATGGATGATGGAAGGATGGATGGATGAATGATGGATAGATGATGGAAGGATGGTTGGATTGATGGATGGATGATGGAAGGATGAATGGATGATGGAAGGATGGATGGATGATGGATGGATGATGGATGGATGAATGATGGAAGGATGGATGAACAGAATCTGAGGTTTTAATCTGTGCTGCACTGGATTAGAGCTGAACCCATTAACTGTCTCTAACAGTTCTGCTGGGTGACTTTATTTGTTGCTCTTTGCTTTATAAATAAACTAAACTTTTTAAACACACATTTCCTCCCACAATGAAAAAGATCCAGTGAGGCCATCGATCACACATCTCCTTCTGAGGGGAAAATGAGCGCCACTGGTGTGTGATCAATGAGCCCGACTCAGACAGAGATGTCGCCTCCCGCCTTGAAGCGATCAAAGGTAAATACAGGACAGGTGAGTGCAGCATTTATCAATACAGCAACAAAGGAGCTGCTACCTGCAGTCTGATGGATCCGATCGCTGGTGAAATTAACTCCCTGAAAAAAGATGAAAACTTTCCTGTTTTCTCTCATCTGTGGAGGCCCGTGCAGAACGGCAGCATGGACAGATTTCCCTTTTGTTTCCATTACTAGGGCTGGGTATCAATCTAGGATGAGCAGATTCGATACGGTTCTCGATACACAGTTCACGATACAATATGATTCTCGATATACAGCTCACAATCCAATACGATTCTTGATACACAGCTCACATTACAATATGATTCTCGATATACAGTTCACGATCCAATACCATTCTCGATACACAGCTCACGATCCAATACGATTCTCGATACACAGCTTGCGATCCAATACGATTCTCCATACACAGCTCACGATCCAATACGATTCTCCATACACAGCTCACGATACAATACGATTCTCGATACACAGCTCATGACAATACGATTCTCGACAGATAGCTCACAATCCAATACGATTCTCGATACACAGCTCACGATCCAATACGATTCTCGATACACAGCTCACGATCCAATACGATTCTCGATACACAGCTCACAATCCAATACGATTCTCGATATACAGCTCACGATCCAATACGATTCTCGATATACAGCTCACAATCCAATACGATTCTCGATATACAGCTCACAATCCAATACGATTCTCGATATACAGCTCACGATCCAATACGATTCTCGATACACAGCTCACAATCCAATACGATTCTCGATACACAGCTCACAATCCAATACGATTCTCGATATACAGCTCACGATCCAATACGATTCTCGATACACAGCTCACAATCCAATACGATTCTCGATATACAGCTCACAATCCAATACGATTCTCGATACACAGCTCACGATCCAATACGATTCTCGATATACAGCTCACAATCCAATACGATTCTCGATATACAGCTCACAATCCAATACGATTCTCGATACACAGCTCACGATCCAATACGATTCTCGATACACAGCTCACGATCCAATACGATTCTCGATACACAGCTCACGATACAAAACGATTCTCGATACACAGCTCACGATACAATACGATTCTCGATACACAACTCACGATATATCACGAGTCTCGATACACAGCTCACGATCCAATACGATTCTCGATACACAGCTCACGATATATTACGAGTCTCGATACACAGCTCACGATACAATACGATTCTCGGTACACAGCTCACGATACAATACGATTCTCGGTACACAGCTCACGATACAATAGGTTCGATACAGTTTTCGATACAATACGATTCTCGATACACAGCTCATGACAATACGATTCTCGACAGATAGCTCACGATCCAATACGATACTCGATACACAGCTCACGATACAATACAATTCTTGATATAGCTCAGCTTGATTTGACTCCAATATCGATATTCATTATTTAATGCTCAATGTCATTCAATCAACACAACCAACCAAATATTATATTTATATTCAATTTGTTGAACACTGATATATTAACAGGAAAATAAAGTGCATTTGGTTTAATACATTTAATGTATCACAGAAACCAAAAATGTGCCCAAACGTCTGATTTTAGGGACGAAGACGCTTCTAATATCCTGTCGGTCATTCTGCAAATTCGTCTTGCACTTCCTCGCTATGAGCAGTAATGGCGCGCTGTAACAACACCCCCTACGGGTTGGGAGGTATATCGATATTGACAGCCAGAATATCTTTTTAAAACATCAATATTAATCTTTGTATCAATTTTTATGCACACCCATCCATCACATCAGCAGAGACATTTCCACTACAGAGGAGACACGCTTTGCAGCACGCCGCCAGGAGAGCTGGTGGGGTTTGACTCGGTTGAAAAATGCAAACAGGGCTCACATGCGAGTCGGTGCGTTATGAACTCATTTCCAGTCAGGCTGAGAGAGCCGAGGAGCGGAGAGCATGTCGAGGAGTTTAATTAACCACGAGTCGGCTGGTCCTAATCCCCGAGTGACTCTTATTACAATAACTGCTTCTAGGAGCCAGAAGCCGGTGGAGAGTTTGTCCTTCTAGCCGCTTCACAGCTGGAAATGAGACACCGCAGCAGATATCACCGTTATTAGGCAATATCTTGAATTCCCAGAGCTACTTTATTCATCAATCCATCCATCCATCCATCCATCCATCCATCCATCCATCCATCCATCCATCCATACATCCATCCATCCATCCATCGTCTGTATCAGCTCTTCAGTGCAGGTTCACAGGGTCTACCCTGGATAGGTCTGCAGTTCATCCCAGGGACACGTAGAGGCAAACAGCCATGCAAAGACTCACACCTCAGGGCTCATAAGGAGACAGATTAACTGAACAGTCGTGTTTTTGGACTGAGGGAGGAACCCGGAGTACCCAGAGAGAACCCACACAGGGAGAACATGCAGAGATAACATGTCCTTTTCACGACTTTTCCCTATTTAGCTGTGTTTCGGCTCGTAGTTCACGGGAGTTACATTGATTTCCATGTTCGGATTGGGAAATATGTAAAAAGTAAAAAAGAAAAAGACAGCCTACAATCCATAAAGCTGTAAAGTTTACATTACCTGTTTGACAGAAATAATTAGATTTTAGGCTCAAACAAACAGTTTCATGTTTGATTCCTTCCTCTCTACAACCTGCAGTACTCGTTTAGATTGTCTGCGTTTGTTCGATTAGGAAAGCTGAATCATAAAAACTAAAGATCGGTTTTCATTTTTTCTGTCAGAGCACAGTTGTTGCCCCGCAGCAAGAAGGTCCTGGGTTCAAATCCTAGCATGTTCTCCCTGCGCATGCACCCTAAATAGATGCTAAAATATATTTAATGTTAATAACCAGTCAGAACGATATAGTTATGGACATAAAGGTCCTTTAGAACGGCTAATGGGTGTTTATATAAATAAAATGTACTTTACTATATTTCCTGCATAAATCTCTTTTTGCTTCGATAACAAAGATGAGAGTATGAGCTGCTTCAAAGAGAAATGCCTCGGTGCTTGGATCTGCCCTCGCCTAAAACCTGCAGCAATAATAAAGCGACAAATAATAAACTTTCATCATTCAATTTTCCGCCCGATGCCACCAAGAAGGTTCCCTCCATCACAGCTGCTGCTGCCCGTCATCCCAAGGCTGAAAATACCTCCAGGCTACAAAAGTGGCCCGCTCAGAGTTTATCACTGCGGCTATTTGTCAAGTTAGATTAGGTTAAATCGGATCAAGCCGGGAATATTATTTCCTGCTTGCATTTACATTTTCGTTTTCCCTCCATAAGCTGATGGTTTCCACCTAAAGAACTCTGCAGCAGCATCCTGGAGGAGGAAGGAGGAACCAGAGGGAAGGGGTTGGAGAAAAGGGAAGAAATGACAGATAAAGTCGAGGATAAAATAAGAGAGATGTAGGCAGAGTTGTCTGCAGGATTTAGGAGGAAGCAGGAGTCCTTGGGTTGGAGAGAGAAGAGGACCAGGGGGATGAAGGAGGAGGAGGAGGAGGTGGAGGAGGAAGAGGCAGGGGATTTTCAGCTTATCAGATGACCTTATTGGCACAACTGAGAAGGCTCTGGACCATTGTGTTCACAGACATTATCCTGCTGCTGTCAGCGCAGCCGCTTCTCCTCCACCTACATCTGCTGCTGAGCGTTTCTGTCACAAACCTTTCAATGTACGCAGAAAATAAACACTGGGTGGAAATTATTGCGCGTGTTACCTAAAAAAATAATATATATTTATTTACACAAAAACAGCACAAGTATTCGTGGAAAACAAAATGATTTACACCCCAACCACCGTGTCACTATCAGGATTCCAGACGCGCACAAAGTGGATAAATCTATTATTATAGGCGCCGGTGCAGAGAGGCGAACACGTTTAGCGGCGCCGATTTGATCCGAACCAGTTGATCTGTTGAACGAACAGAGCAAACGGAGGCGGAGGAGAAAGCTAACTAAGGGAGGAGAAGGAAGCTGTTAAATTGCCGATAATTTGAACTGACCTCTGGCTCGCTGGAAGCGCTCCCGGCTCAAAGTGTCGGGACCCGGCGGAGAGGAAGACCGCTACTCCTCTGCCTCGCTTTTATGGTTTCTCCCCGGTCGGATTGTCTTCAGGAGGGAGGATAAAGCAAACACCGGACCAAAGTGAGGAGTTTAGTACGCGAGAAGTTTGTTTTTTAACGGGGACAACTGCGCAGACGCACCTGAAGTGGCCATCACCGCTCCGCTTTAACGGAGAACTGAACGACAGACGCTCTCTCTGCTGGAGGAGAGTGAGTGATGTCACGATGGGGGGCGGGGCCTGAACACAGGTACGTCAGCACGCATGCAGACGGCTATGTTTAAATTAAAACGTATTGCTAATTTAATCACGTCTAAAGTATTTAAAAAGAATACTTTTAATTTAGTTCTGTTTGTTTATATAGCATCGACTCTGACGTCCTCTCACGGCGCTTTAAACAAAGTCGATTCGTAAATCCATCAAATCGATCCATCGGACAACGCCGATAAGTTCGGTTTACTCTCCCAGTGGGTTAAAACGTGTACATCCTCCTGGATGCATGCAGCCACAGTGGACAGGTGTTTGTGTCATCGTTGGTTTTGCAGCAACGCCTCATACTGAGCATGCATGTGGCGAAGGTGGAGAGGAAAAACTGCCCTTTAACAGGGCTGGAGGGATGGAGACTAGCAACATAAATGGAGCTGGACTAAGAAAGAAAGAAACCACTAAAGTTTTCCTCTTGTGGCGTGATTCTTGCTGGATATTTGTCAACTCTTCTTGGCATTAATGGCAGAATGTACTTAAATTAGTGGATTTCCTGGCTCACCGGCAGATATATAAGTATAGTCTACAAATTATCAGCACACATGAGATCAGGGATCTCCAGGAGCTTAACGTTTGCCTGCCTGATTGTCCTAAACCCTGTATGTGTGGGTTTTGGGTCATTGTCCAATTGAAGAACCCAGTTACGGTTCAACCATCTGACCCAAAATGTTATCATCAGGTAAAATGTATTAGCTCAGCAGGTCTTGGAACAAAGCAAACAGGAAAAATCAAGAAAATATCACGAAGCAACAGAGTAACCGACGGGAGGATCAAGCAAAGAACAATGACAATCAGAGAGCTTATCTACTGAGGGACGAGTGGAGAATGGCATTGAACGAGTCAATCCAGATGATGTGGAGCAACTGAGGCAGAAGAAGAGCAGGGAGGCTGAGGGATGGAGACTATTAACATAAATGGAGCTGGACTAAGAAAGAAAGAAACCAGTAAACCAGCAGAACATAACTAACAGAGATCCAGGGGAGATAAATCCAAATATAGAAAGAACAGAACACGAGAATAAACTAAGACACAGAGGAATGAACAAATATGGCAACATGTTACTGGAAACAATTAACATAGGGAAATAGACTCAATAAGGCAAGAACTTTAGAACATAAATAAACAGCAAGGAAATAACATAAAATACATAAAAGTAAACCCAAACACTTGTAAGTCAGAAGATTTATGGTCGGAGGAGACAAAGACCTTTAACATTTTCTTGTTTTGATGTACAGCACTTTGGTCACCCATGTGGTTTTTAAACTGTGCTTTAGAAATAAAGCTGATTGATTGAAATATTACATCCGCAGGAGTGTGTGTGTGCAGGTTGTGTTTTTAGGGAGGTTGTCTTGCCTCCTTTGATTGCAGATGCCTCACACCGAGCATGCATGTGGCAACAGTGGAGAGGAAAAACCGCCCTTTAACAGGAAGAACCAGGTGTTTCAGTGTGAAACGGAGACAAACAGAACACAGAAGCACTGATCTAGGGATACTTTCAATATGAGGAAATAAAGTAAAAGGGTGTTGGCAGTGGAGGCGCCTTTAGAGGCTTCATCTAAACCGAGCCAATTATTTATCCTCAGGTAAAGATTTCCAGATATAAATGGCTGGCACAGAAAAAGGTTTTAGGAAAAGGTACCTTACAGTTCTTGCTCCGAGTTACTGAACCTACAGATCTGAGAGGAACTGATGGTCATTGAACACCTTTTGAAAATTTAGAGATTATGAACACATTACAACATTTAAAAAAGATGTCAAACTTCATCACATTCATTATTTTTAAGAATAAATATTTAATATCCCTTCTTTTAAAAACAAATAATCACATCAAGGAGTCATAGATTTTCAACATCCACTATAGAAATCACTACATGATAGTAAATTATGAATAACATAATAAAAATAATCGCGATACATTCCCAAAAAAATGTAAATTACTGCATGAATGCAAATGAAATTCAAGATTAAGAAGTCATAATTGATCCCATCAGAAAGTCATAGGTATTACTGTAGAACATCTGTAAAATCAAGACTTAATAAAATAATATCTAAAAATGCCAGACCTGCTTTGTCTTGAGTAAAACACTGCAACAGTAAAAAAAAAAAAATTATTTTGCTAAATTAATCAAAAGAAGATCAAATTCATGATAAAATAAATGACAAATGTAAATTGAATATTGACATTACCAAAACACCTTTAAGTAATTGTGTTCCAATAAATAATAAGAAAACGTTTTGCGATAAAAATGATATAAAAGCTCATAACTGATGTCATAAAATGAATGATCTGTTCTGCTTTACCTTGATGAGCAGAAAGGGATTTTCATCAATGCCTGGTGCTGAAAGAAAGCCACATGTTCTGCACGTTTAGTGACAAATGCTGCACGCGTTTCTCGATAAATAAAAGGGAAAGTTTAATGATGTGTGCAGCTGGACGGTCCAGTTAATGAGCCGTGGTTCACCGAGGGTCAGGTGATTAAACGCTGTCGGCCCGCTAAACTCCCCGTGTGATGCCACTGACGAATCCAAAATGCAGCAGAAAACCACCAAACATCTCCGGATTCTTACAAAAGCAGAAATGCTTGAATTTTCCGCCGCCTCATAAAGTAGGACCTACATTTATATTGTGAGTTTTTTCTCTTATTTGGGGGAAATGATTCAAATCTTTTGGTGTGCCTTACGATAAAGTCACACATCTAAAAAAAGGCATCTCCCGTTTGCCAGTTTTGACTCCTATTAGACACTGGATCCACTCTAAATAAATGAATGGTATTTTTACTTCTATAATAGGTTGATTCATCAAAGATTTGGCAGAAGTTAGTTAAAAAGGCCTGACAAATGTAGGATCGGTCGTGTATTTTGTTCCTCAGACTGCAGCCTTACGAGATAAACAAGATTTAACCCTTTTTCTGATGATGAAACCATAAAAATTGGTGAATGAGAGCAGCTGTTTTGGGATTTCGCCGTCAAAGATTACAGTTTATGTGAGGAAAGAGAACAGGAGAGAATAAAACTGATGCTCAGCAGCTTCATAATCCACTAATCTGTGATTAATACGCACACAAACACACACAAATCAATTTGTTTTAACCCAGCTGAACTGTTTTAGGAAAAGTTCTTCCTAAGGATGAACTTTCCCAACGAACCCCGTCAAAACTGCATGGTTGCATTCCTCTAAGACAAATGAAAAAATCATTTGAAGCTTCTTTCTGTTGTCCTTCACACTTCTGTCACATCTCCAAAAGTGCAACATCTTTTTCTATCCGTACGCAGATGGTTTGATAGATTCTGCAGCAGCGTCTCCATTCTGACAGAGCGCTGTGATTTATTCATTTTTCTCTGTCAGGGGAACACGATGAATACCCACCAAGGCCAGCAATGAAGAGACCGCAGATAAAAGCGTGACTCCGATATCTGCTCAACAACCTGGTGTCACCTTGGAGCTGCTCCTCTCCATGTGACACAGCTAAATAATAAGAATAAAAAAAAATACATTTTCAATTACTCCTCGGGATTAAAAACATGAACCTGGCTGAGATTAATATGATCAGATACAACAGCTCATGTTTGGTTAAAAAAATAATAATCGCTTAATAGAAATACAGCAGACATTTACCACACGAGTAAAATATAGCTTTAGAAAGGGAAATCTCACATGAGTTAACTGAAAAAAAAAAAATGCTTTCAGTGTTTTTGGATGACGTGAATCTAATCTACAGATCGGGTGAAACGTTTCCATCTGCTCATCGTGTGCATGAATATGAAATTAATTTTAGCCAATTAATGATTTATACAAGAGTTGAATAATTTTGCAACAAATAAATGCAGTAACCTTAAAAACGCGTAAATCTTTGGGTTTATTCTGGGTTTACTCCACATTTGGTAAAAGTTTTCCTCTTGTGGCGTGATTCTTGCTGGATATTTGTCAACTCTTCTTGGCATTAATGGCAGACTGTACTTAAATTGGTTGATTTCCCGGCTCACAGCCAGATATATAAGTATAGTCCACAAATTATGAGTACACATGAGATCAGGGATCTCCAGGAGCTTAACGTTTGCCTGCCTGATTGTCCTAAACCCCGTATGTGTGGGTTTTGGGTCATTGTCCAATTGAAGAACCCAGTTACGGTTCAACCATCTGACCCAAACTGTTATCAGGTAAAATGTAATAGCTTAGCAGGTCTTGGAACAAAGCAAACAAGGAAAATCAAGAAAATATCACCAAGCAACAGAGTAACAAACGGTAGGATCAAGCAAAGAACAATGACAGTCAGAGAGCTTATATACTGAGGGACGAGTGGAGAATGGCATTGAACGAGTCAATCAGGGGATGATGTGGAGCAACTGAGGCAGAAGGAGAGCAGGGAGGCTGAGGGATGGAGACTATTAACATAAATGGAGCTGGACTAAGAAAGAAAGAAACCAGTAAACCAGTGGAAAATAACTAACAGAGATCCAGGGGAGATAAATCCAAATATACAAGGAACAAAACACGAGAATAAACTAAGACACAGAGGAGTGAACAAATATGGCAACACGTTACTGGAAACAATTAGGGAAACAGACTCAATAAGGCAAGAACTTTAGAACATAAATAAACAGCAAGGAAATAACACAAAATACATAAAAGTAAACCCAAACACTTGGAAGTCATAAGATTTATGGTCGGACGAGACAAAGACCTTTAACCTTTTCTTGTTTTGATGTACAGCACTTTGGTCGCCCGTGTGGTTTTTAAAACTGTACTTTAGAAATAAAGCTGATTGATTGAAAGATTACATCCGCAGGGGTGTGTGTGCAGGTTGTGTTGTGTTGCCTTGCCTCCTTTGATTGCAGGGTAGGATCAGTAGGTGTGTCCTCACAGCCGGTGCTCATCATGGTCTGATTCGGAAGACCTTTAAGAGGAACACATCCCTTGATGCAGATGCGTACGGTTCCAACCCACTGAGTGCTAATCAGGTTTCTTCCTAGCTTAATGTTCTCTTCCAGGAAATCAGAATCCAATCTATGGTCTGCTCCAGAGGTCCCGGTTCTTTGGCTCCTTGTTCCTGGAGGTCACAAGAAAACCCATCTTAGGATCCCTTCAGCTGATCTCCTCACCACACCTCTGGATCCGATGTCTGGACTCACCTTCACTCCACCACTAACACTCCCCTGCCTGTCCAGTCCTAGTGAAACAGTCCCACAGCATGATGCCACCACCACCATGCAAAATGTATCTCTCCAATATCGGGTTGCTGATGCTGATTTTAGAGATAAAGGTTTGTATGATTTGCAGCACTATTACTACTCTATCATTTACGACTCACACTGTGAAAACATTTCTCTTTTATGTAAGACATAAATCCAATTTTAAAGAAGTTTGTGTTTAGCCGAGGTATTAAAATTAAGATAATATGGCATTTGTGAGGGAATCTGGAGTAAGATCCTTGCCACGAAGTGTTGAACATTTCCCGCTGGATATAAAATGCTTGAAACAGCCGTTGTTGACCCCAGAGATCGTCTCTGATTAGAAACCCCAGACTAGTTTGGAAGCATCTATTCATCCAGGCTGAATGGGGAACTGTGCGACGCATAAGAAAAAAAAAGCGGGGCCTTCTATTCATCTCTTTATCAAGGAGCCTCGCTATCAGCGTGCCTCACTTTGCATCAGAATAACTGGATGTTTGCTTGTCAAGCAGGTTGGTTATGGGAAAGAACACCAGGAATTTGGCAGGGTGCAAGCCTAAAAAAAAAAAAAAAAAAAAAAGAAACCCCTTAAAAGCGCAGAGAAGAAGTTGTTCTCCCAAGCACAGCTAAGCATTTCTTGTAATTCCATGAAAATTAATAAAAATGCAAAAAAAGAAAAAAAGACTTGCACCATGAATAATTTATCCAAACTTTGCAACACTTTCCCTGACTTCCTCTGCTACCCCTGTCTAACTCTTCTGCTTATGCTGCACAACCTGTTCATCTGAAATTGGGTATTCATCACTTAGGCTGCTAAAAAAAGATTGGATTGGAGGGCTGCACATGTTTGCTCCTTATGCAGCATTTTCTAGGATTTCCCGGTAAATCCTGATTGCAAATTTGCATTTTAAGGAGAGCGCACTTAATTCAGAGAATGCTTCAAGCGTCGGGACGAATTACTGCCAGCTGTATTTTTGTCAGTTCATTTTAGATTTCAGGGTGTTTTCTTTAATCTTCTCCAAACGAGGCTTGAGATAACCCAGTCGATAACAGGCAGCAGCATTTAATTCTGCAAAACCTCTGGATGTCTTTACAGTTAAGGTGAGGTGGATTTGGTGCTTCTCCCAAGGACTCTCAGTTCAGATGCTGATACAAGAGCAATGATGTGAGATGGATATATTCATTCACAGCTTTCTCAGATCCTACAGAAGTTAATTTCTTGTAACATTTTTAATTATTATTTAGAATGCACTCTTGTTGCCTTTGGGTTTCAGGTTTCCCACAGCTTCCATCGTAGACAGGTATGCCAAATGCACTTCTTTTACTGATTAGAGTCAAACTAACAGGCACCGTTCAAGAGAAGTTATTCTCCGTTCATAAAATCCATTCTTCCACCTATCGTCTATTAATTTGAACTAAAAGCATTTCAATATTTCAAAAACAATGAGCAGGTAATGCAGTTTCTTTTTATATTTTTATGTTTTTCACCATTTTCTCCACCAAACATCTGCATTGTGTTACAGGTCAATTGCTACAGTAAATGTATGTAATATACATACTACTAAAACAACTACTGTGGACCAGCTAAATCATCAAGGGTATTGACTATTAATTGACATGATTATCTGTTATTCTACCTTTGTTAATCTTCTTGCTTGACTTTAATTAGGCGGAAATTTTGGGTCTGGTTAGTAGTAGCTTGACTCAAATGAACTTTCAGCTTGAATCTCTTGAGGTATTATTTTTATTCTGATTACTCCTTAGTTTACCCCAATTAGCTCTGTTATCTTAGCTCTGATTACCTGCTAGCTTAAGTCTAATTAGCTGTTAATTTGGCTCTGCTAGTTTTAAACTTGACTGTGTTAGTTTACCTTCGATTACTCCTCAGTTTGATGCTAATTAGCTATTAGATTGACTCAAACTAACTTTTTTTCATATGTTTAGCTGTTACCTTGACTTTAATTAGTTGTTAGAATTATTCTAAATTGTTACCATGATTTTAATTAGCAATTAGCTTAACTCTGACAAGTTCTCATCTTGACTCTGATTAGCTATTAGCCTTAATCTGATTAGCTATTAGTTGGGGGCCGGTATGATGGCGCGCTAGTTGCAACAAGCTAGCATAATAGCTGTTGTCACACACATTTTGACCTCATTCATAAAACACTGAAATCATGGACATTTCTGAAGACAGTTTTAGCCGGGGACAGATTCTCCAAAATAAGGACATCTGGTCACCCTACTTTAAATTGATTACTTGCTAGCTTGAATCTGATTAGCTGTTAGCTTAACTCTGATTACTTGTTAGCTTGAATCTGATTAGCTGTTAGCTTAACTCTGATTACTTGTTAGCTTGAATCTAATTAGCTGTTAGCTTAACTCTGATTACTTGTTAGCTTGAATCTAATTAGCTGTTAGTTTAACTCTGATTAGCTGTTAGCCTGAATCTGATTAGCTGTTAGCTTAACTCTGATTACTTGTTAGTTTGAATCTAATTAGCTGTTAGTTTAACTCTGATTAGCTGTTAGCCTGAATCTGATTAGCTGTTAGCTTAACTCTGATTACTTGTTAGTTTGAATCTAATTAGCTGTTAGTTTAACTCTGATTAGCTGTTAGCCTGAATCTGATTAGCTGTTATTTGGGGGCCGGTATGATGGCGCGCTAGTTGCAACCAGCTAGCATAATAGCTGTTGTCACACACAACATTTTGACCTCATTCATAAAACACTGAAATCATGGACATTTCTGAAGACAGCTTTACCTGGGGACAGATTCTCCCAATTGGGGACGTCTGGTCACCCAACTTTAAATTGATTACTCTGATTGATTAGTCTGATTACTAGTTAGCTTGACTCTGATTAGTCTGATTACTAGTTAGCTTGACGCTCAGACTGTAATGCAAAAGTCATGATTAGTGTGATTCTCAAAACTTGGACCAATCTCGCTACTATCTACTGTAGGCAACATGCTGATTACTCATAAAAACACCAACGCAACACACCTTATACATATTCATTTGAAAAATATCTCCAAAGTTCTTGGACAACAAAAACTGTATTCTTTTTTTGAATGTGAGAATTTTGTTAACATGTAAGTTCCTTTGAATCTGCAATGAAAAGGCTATGATTCAGAGATTGGCAGCCTGTGTGATTATAGTTCTTATTTACTTGAGTTAAAGCACCAACACGCTCACTCAGTCACTTTTTGCACTATTAATCTAAAACCCGCCCTGATGCTTTCAGCTAAATTTATTTTGGCCACAGTCTGCCTTAGACCTTCCCCCCATCGATCACAATTATCAGCCTTGATTGATGAAGCTGCTGAGAAAGCAAGACATCTATTTCACAAGGGCGGTCACTTTCAGTGTAGCAATCCATCTGTAAATTCATCAAGAGAAGAGTGTGGTAAACCAATGTTTGACTCCCATAAATCCCTTTTACTGCCGTCTTGAGTGATCCGGAGGTCAGGATAGAATTAAAGCACTATAAAAAGGTTAAATGGTTGGTCCATACTGTAATCAGGCATGGGGGACAAGGCTGCAGATAGATGATGGAGAAGTTTGAACATGAAATTTAAAGAAATGCTGGTGAAAGCAGTTATCATACGTCAAAAGTCACCGCTAAAAGAAAACGTTTGCCCATTAAAATCATGTTCATAGCAGAAGTGACAGTGATTGTTGCCTTTTTTCAAGAAACATGCTGACATTTAAACTGCTGACATGATTATATTGATTTTTCTAATGATATGTTTGTTGGTTTTCTTTGAGCCGGATATCAAGGGAACTCGTAAGTGCAGATCAGTACTAATCCCTGATGACGGCTGCCGAGGTGCCGCGGCATCGATGTTTCAGCTGTAGGAGTTTGAAGATTTGCTCTATGACCTGTTGGCAGATTAGTGTTCGCCATATGTTGTTGTTGTTTGTTGCCAGGAACAGCTTTAGGTCACAGAAGAAAAGATCAGCTCTGTGTGGTCCTCTGCAAACGCCGGGGAGAAAAATGCAGATTAAAGTGACATTAGGGAGATGAACTGCAAAAATAAGGGCTTCAATCAAAATAAACAGAGCAAAATCTGGAACTGAGTCTCCCAGTAAATATTGAAATAATTCAAAGACTCATGACAATGGTCAGATGAGACAAAAGTCTAGCTTCTTGGCATCCAAGCAACTCATCTTGTTTGGAGGACGAAATATGCTGAATATGACCGAATAAGCCATTTCTTACAGCCAAGAACAGGAGTGAAAAGATTATGTTTGGAGCTGCTTTTCCAGCTAAGGGTAGAGGATAACGTCGTCACAATGATGGGACCTTGTGTCTTCCCTCAGAGAGAATACTAAGGGATTGGTCTGGTATGACAATGACCCAACATATAGCACCAACGTAAAGAAGTGGCTTTGCTCGGTTGTGCATCTAGGATGCAGTGGTCTGTCACTGAAGTAGCTCTCCAGCGTCATGCATGGGGTGTGAGACATTGTCCAACGTTGACGTTATTTTCGCCACGGTCTCAATGTCAGTTCCCTGGATGTTCACCTGTGTCGGTGTGGTGGGTCTACACCTGTGGAAATCCTCGTCTGTTTTTCCTGGCACTAGTCCACCTTTAAAGTCCTGTGTCCACTGTTTCTACTCTGGGTTGTCTTCGCCTGTGATGAGGCCGACTATGGCAGAGTCTCCTGAGAACTTGTGTGGATGGAAGACTGAAGAATGGACTGAGAAGTCTGGAGTTTAGAGGGTGAACAGGAATGGTGGCGGCACAGGTTTATTTGTGTAGCACGTTAGCAGCAAGGCGGTTCAAAGTGCTGTACATCATAAAAACATTAAAACATCATAAACACATTGGAATGGTTACTAGTTGTGTGACCAGTGACAAACATTAAATAGTATAAGGTGAAAACATGGATACACATGAAATATGTTGGTCCGTGTTCCTGTTATTATGACTGAAAGCAACTCTAAACAGGTGGTTTTCAGTCTGGATTCTAAAGGAACTCAGTGTCTCGGCGGATTTGCAGTTTTCTGGAAGTTTGTTCCAGATTTGCGGAGCATAGGAACTAAATGCTGCTTCTCCATGTCTGGTTCTGGTTCTGGTTCTGCAGAGTAGGCTGGGGCCAGAAGACCTGAGTGGTCTGGAGGGTTGATACAGCAACAACAGGTCTTTAATGTATTTTGGTGCTAAGCCGTTCAGTGATTTATAGACTAACAGAAGTATTTTAAAGTCTACTCTCTGAGCTACAGGGAGCCAGTGTAAGGACTTTAGAACTGGGACAATGTTCTCTATCTTCATGGTTTTAGTGAGAACACGAGCAGCAGAGTTCTGGATCAGCTGCAGCTGTCTGATAATTTTTTTTTAGGGCAGACCTGTGAAAACACTGTTGCAGTAATCAATCCGACTAAAGATAAACATATAGATGAGTTTTGTAGATCTTATTGGGACATCAGTCCTTTAATCCTTCAAATGGTCTTCAGGTGGTAGAAGGCTGACTTTGTGACTGTCTTTTTTGTGTCCTTGAAGGTTCAGGTCTGAGTCCATCACTACACCCAGATTTCCGGCCTGATCACTAGTTTGCAGCTGTTATAACTGAAGCTGCGTGCCAACTCTAGTTCGTTAAGATATTAACTTCAGTTTTGTTTCTGTTCAGCTGGAGAAAGGTTTGCACTTCCATGAATTGATTTGTTCTAAACATCCGTTCAGTGAATGGATGGGTTCATAGTCACCTGGTGACATCGTAATGTAGAGCTGAGTATCATCTGCATAGTTATGGTAACTAATCTTGTGTCTTGTGATAACCTCAGCTTGTGGGAGCATATAAAAATAGAAAAGTAGTGGTCCCAGGATTGAACCTTGGGGTACCCCACATGTGATTTTTGTCCTCTCTGATGAGACGTTACCTACTGACGCAAGGAAGTCCCTGTTCTTTAGGTAGGATTTGAACCAATTGAGTAAGGGGGAAATAGTTGGGTGAAAATAGAGAGATCCAGAGGGCTTGGGTTTTAATCAGTTCCCACAGTCCTGCTGCTCAGCTCAGCTCAGCTCACAGGGAAATGTTTGAAGAGCTATTGTTGTTCAGGCTCAGAAGATAACCCATAGCGGAAGGCTGTTTCTGGCTCAGTTCGTTCTATGTCTCAGTGGTTTCCTACTTTAGACGCTGCCTTAAAATTTTATGAAATTATCAAAGCGCATGATGCACAAAAAATACATTAATTGCAAGTTGATTGAGCTTGATACTTAGTTGGGTAAAGGCTTCTTGATGGCTCCATGTCTCTGTGGACTCTGAGTCTCTGCACACATCTTCATCAGGAACAGGCAGCATTCGGGGAAGGAGACGTCACAACAGCTGGATCAACCAATCAGACGAGCCCTCCTTTTCCCAGCCAAACGGAGGATACAGAAGGATCTTGTTCCATGTAGAATACAACCAGTACCAGAGATTCCCGCGGCTCCTTCGGTGTCGCCGTTTGACCTCCTGGCCGTGTTTCTCACCAAAGCTTTAAATGCCAACTTATACCCTTTATTCACTAAGAAACGCTTTCACTTCACCGTTGCCATTTGTATCAAAATGCAACTCAGTTGTTTTTGCTTCCTTCACTTCGCAGAGACCTTTGGACAATAAGATCCTTTGTAACATCCGAGCAAACACCTGTTGTAGCTAAAGCCATGCTTCTTAAACTGGTGCACAAGTCCCACTGGTACCACTGGTACTTGGGCTGCCATCGATGGCTCTGAGAAGTAATTTAGGTTTTCTAAAGATATATGAAAAAAGTAGAATAAGCATATTTATTCATATTTGGCTGAGGCCTGTAGAATGACTGCATTGAATCTCGCATCTGGAAATGAGAAGTTTACAAAATAGTGGAATTTACCCATTGACTGTCGAATGACCGTTCTAACTACAAGCAATACAAACCAATTTTTCTGCATGTTGTCCATTCAAACTCTGCAGTTTATTTTTAAATTTTAATTAATAGGTTTCTTTGCTTTTCGGTTGTGCTGTCAACAACGTACGTCACATTATAGGTGGATTTCTCCTGGTCTCAGAATGATTTAAATCCCACCGGCCTTATAATTCAACAGGCGTCTGTGCTGTACACTTGTTGTTTCAGTCTGTGAGGAGGAAGCAGAGATCCAGGCCAGCAGGTTTTGGCGCTGGGCGCGCGTGGGTCTGTGCGTTGAGGTCAGCAGCCTTTAATCCGATCGTGGGGGGCGGTGAGAGTGCAAAGCAGGAGAGGATTACGGGATTAGGCAAAGATGCGACATGAGATGGCCAATCTGCAGCCGCGGCCCGTCGCACGCTGGCACGTCTGAGCCGGCGTTGTTTCCACAAAAGCAGGGAGCTGAAATTCAGTTAGCCGAGTTAAAATGCAATTTAGAGTGCTCTGTGGGAGCAAATGCTCTTTCTGTAAAATATAATGACCAACAAAGTGAGTTAAAGCATAAAAAAACAAGCAGTTTTCATCATTTTACATGCACACAGCCCACTTCTCTGCTTAATGTCGTTGGTTTAGATGAACGTTGTGCCTCGTGATTCCTAAAACAAAACACACGTGAGCCCCAATTAGAGACACTTTTTTTTCCTATATTTGGTTAAACATATTTAGGATAAAGTGTAATATGAAATGTTTTTGCTCAAAGCTTCACCTCATTGATGCCTTTAGCAGCCACCGAGACGTCTCTGGCCTTACTCTGTCACATTTCGGACCATCTTCTGATCAGAACTGCTACGGTTCATTTAAACCAGGGGTGTCAAACATACGGCCCGCAGGCCGGTTCCGGCCCGCCGGACAATTTAGTCCGGCCCGGTGGCTAAATGCATTATCATTATTCAACAAAACAAAACAAAAAAATATTTTTTTCCCCCAGTGTCCTGTCTGGCAATGTGGCAATAAGAATTGTTGTCTTAATGTCAAAAAGAGCTCATCAGATTTGACTTTCACAAGTGGAGCAGAACTGCTTTTGCCATAGTGCTCTGCTTGATTTATTAATGTGAATAGTTTTATTATGATTCATGCGGGGAATATCTCAAATGATATGGACACTACAATGGGAAAGTAGGAGAGGAAAGGAAGAACAAGAAGAGAAAAAGAAAAGGTGAAAGAAAGAGGAGATAAAAGGAAGAGAATGATAAAACAATTATTGAAAAAAACATGTACTTAGTTTAATTGAAAATCTGCAGTTCCTCTACTGTCCACGAGGGGCGCTGTATTTTAATCAGCAGATGGTAGCACTGAGCTTCAGATGTGGAAAATTGATTTTAAATAATTACTTAATTTTTATCTGTTTGATGTATTTTGTCATGCAGGACAGTGTTTTTAAGTTCCAAAAAATGTGAATAAATGTTTTTCAACATTGTATAATCACTGTGATCAGTTCTTATGCATAATGCACTTAAGTAAATGTTTAACTGAGTAAAAGTATTGTTGAAATTGCACATACTTTTCTTAAAAACGCTGAGATTATTCATAATATATTGTGTAAAAGTGAAATTAATTTAATATAAAAATCAACAACAAGTCCACTTTTATTAGTTCTATTTAATCTTGCAATGAGTTAACTCGTGTGGCCCTCTTGAGATCAGATTAAGCTGAATGCGGCCCCTAAACCAAAATTAGTTTGACACCCCTGGTTTAAACCGACTGGTTTCCAGGCACAGTCGGCACATTTTCAGCCGGGCAGAGGGAAGGCCATTCACAAAGCTCATGTTAAACCTTTTTTATCCAGTCCAAAACCTGTTCTGGTGTGTTTTACATCACTGTCTTGTTAGAAACCCCGTCTAGTGGTCAAGTCTGGAAGAATTTGTAGACTTCCCTTTTTTCATTATTCTATCCACTTTATGCAATGCACCAGTCCCACTGACAATGAAACAGTCCCACAGCATAACGCTACCACCGCTATGCTTGACAGTTGGTACAGTTTCATGAGAGAAGTAGCTTGATTCCTCCAAATTGAAGTAAATTCTCCCTGCTGTGGTCAGACATGTTGATCTTTGTCATGTCTGACCATCAAACCTTTCTGCACAACACATTCGTGTGGGCAGCTGCAGTATACGGTGATTTAAAACTGGCTTTATTGTGGATTTTTTTTTTTTTTTTTTTTTTAATGGATGAAGCTTGTTCCAGTGAAACTAAAAGAGGTTTGGTCAAGGATTTACTTAGCTTGAGCTAATGTTTTTCTCATGAATATAAATAATTAAGCTTTAAAATGTTAGTGATGAAGCTTGCTCCAGTCAAACAATGAAACAAATGAAGGTATTCTAGCTGTAGCTTTAGAAATGTTGGACAAAACTACTTTAGATCAGTTATTATGAATAGAAACAATTAGGTGCTGTGATTTTGTGCTTGTTAATGCATGAAAGATGTCTAGAAGAGGATTTACTTAGCTTACTCCTTTGTTACTGTAATGTTTGTCTTTTCCTGTGCAATATTTCCCTCTGTAATGCTTTTTTTTGTTTAGTACAGCACTTTGAATCGTCTTGTTACTGAAAAGTGACTAACTATTTTTTCCACAACATCAATATTGTCTGAGCTCCAAACCGATCCGAGTATTTGGAAAATCTGGGATAATTGCAAGAAATCCCTCCGTGTGTTTACAGCTAGTACTTACCATAAACACAACAATGAATAAAATGTAGATGCATCATAACACAAATGATCAAAACAGGCTCACGATGTTGACCTGGAGACATCAGCGACATACAAAGTGACTTCACAGGGACAAAAACCGACTATAAAAGACCAAGAAAAGGACAGAGAGGTGCTATAAATGGTCACAGAATTATTCATTTAAATGCAAAAGAGAAAAGAAATTGCCTCAAGGACAAAATACAACAAGCGCCAAAGGATTACGAGAGAAAATGACCATTAAAAGACGAGGTGTACAAGGACACAAAACAAATCACCACAAGACACACATGCTCTATAAAAATTTAATAAAATAAACACAATAAAAGTTAAAAGAAAAATAACAAAGCGGCTTTAGATGACCACAGGTGCAAAAGCAGCACCCAAAGGCAACTAAAAGGCCACAAAACGGTCAGAAAATAACCAAATATTGCTCCAACATTAATAATTTGACATAGTTTATAGTAAATTCTCACCTTTGAGCAGCCAAAATGTCCCGTGCAGGTCAGAGCCATCTTTCTGGCCTGTTTGTGTTAGCGTGGCGAAAGAAGAATTTCATGTCTTCTCTACTCCAGTCGGCCTTCACAAATCATCTGAGTGGGTGTTTTGATTGCAGTCGTAACTCTGCGTTTATGTTCTGCACAGCCCCGGATCTCTACGGGGGGGAAAAAGATTGGAAAGCATGAGTGTCTGAGCAGCAGGAACAGCAGAGAACTGTAAGCATATCATAAAATTCAGGCTTCTTGGCCTAAAAATGTCCAACAAATTCAGATCAGATAGAAAAAGGAAGGAAATAGATAATAACTGTGAACGTTTTAAACAATCTAACACATTAAAATCATACTGCCAACAATACAATCGGTGGAGATATGACAAACCCAAAATAGAAAATTATCCAGAAGGGCTATCAAAGATGGGCTGAAAGTAGAAAAAGATCACAAAAGTAGCAAACAAAGATACAGCAGAAAGATTCATGCAGGCAAACAAACACAAAATCGAGGCCAAACAACCTAAATTAGCCACAAATTTGTGCAAAAACAATCCCCCAAAGATTTAAAACCAAGACCATAAGATTCCAGCTGAGTATAAGACAAGAAACCACCTGGAAAGCTGCTTAAAATGCGACCAAATCTGTCAGAAAAAGGTTTGAAGCGACCAAAAATTGTGATGTGGGACCAAACGCTGCCCCCTAGAGGCCAGAAACAGAAACGACTCTAAACAGAGCCAACGTTTCCCAGTAGAAATACTTTAGTAACAATAGTCCTCATGAAAACAAATCTGCAAACTAACTGATCAGATACCCCCCCTGTTTAATATTTTAATCATATTCACTTACAAAATAAAATAAAAAATCATTAAACTAACGCAGGGTGTAAATAGTAAGTAAAATTGACTTACTTTGGGTCAGTTTTTAGGATTTTACTATAAAAATGGGTTAGCCAGGAGATGTTTATACATCACACTGCTGCCCCCTACAGGTAGTAAATGACAATGACTTTTATACAAGTTTTATACTTTCTATACAAAATTGCATGAAATAGACTGACTCATGTCCTGCAGAGATGTTGGTTAGAAGAAGGATGCCGAGTTTAGGGGTAATTTTCTTTTCTAACCGTAGAATAAAAAGTAAAATAAGCCAGAAGAGCAGCAGGTTTTGTCTGCTGGCCCCGCGATGACTCAGCTGCCTGGTGGACCTTTTTCCAGCCTGGCAGGAGATGCCAGCTGGCTGCTGTGGAGACGGTCCAGCTCAAGGAGGCCTCGGCTGTTTCCCAGGAGAGAAAATCCTGAAAGCGACACAAAACACAGAGGAACAAAGAGGAGCTGGGGCTAAAAGGGTTTTGGCTGCAGGCCGAAGAAGAAACTGGAATGAGCCGCCGTGTAAAGAACATACTTCAACACTGCAGCCTTCACTTTGCCTTTTGCTCATTGCTAAACCACCCTGAGAGGAAAGTTAAGCAATCCGAGGAGCATCCATAGCCAGCTTTTTAAAAAGAGAGGGAGATGCAATGATATAATCATGCAGAAAATTATTAAACAAGCTGAATTTTATCCAAAATAAAATGTTTATGACATAACAATTTACTTTTCTTTGAGTATTTCCTGTCATTTATATTTTCAAGAATAAACTTGAATATATCTATCTCTCTCTCTCTCTCTCTCTCTCTCTCTCTCTCTCTCTCTCTCTCTCTCTCTCTCTATCTATATATATATATATATATATATATATATATATATATATATATATAATTCTAGATAAAAGTGTTGAATTTCTATAAGAGAAAGTCAAAAATTCTCATCTAATTGGAGAGAATTGAAATGGGTTGGATTTTATTCCATGAATCTTTTCAAAATAAAAAATAAGATGCAAAAAAATTCTACGTGTCGGGTGATCTAGTTAAATATTAAATGTAATATTAAACATAATGGTTAATATTGAATGGTTAATATTAAATATACAGTTAAAAGGGAGGTCTGCTGGTCTTTCATTACGATAACACTGAAAAGGCTGTGAAAGCAACTAAAACAAACATGCACTGAATTGTTCATTATGAATTTATTATTAATAATTAACTTTATTAATGAAATTTATTAATTTCTGATTTAAACATGGAAAAACACTTCAGGTCAAACTGAGTTTTGTAAAATGCTTATATATATATATATATATATATATATATATATATATATATATATATATATATATATATATATATATATATATATCAAGTTATTTTAAAACTGTTAAATGACTTAAATTTGGATAATAATTGTTCCAGTTGGAGAAAAATAAGTACATAAATGTTTTTTTTCCCGCTGGCAAACAAATCGTCGAACAATAGCCATGCTGCCACCACTAGGAAGAGTTGAGAACGCTCCTCTATAAGCTCCTCCTAATTGGCCTTGATGAGCTCCACAGCTGTAACGGTCCCACCCTGCAGAGAGCCCTTTAATATATAATATTTAATTAATTTAATATATAATATTTTTTTCAGTTCTTTAAATCATTTTGCTTCAAATTAACTGCTGATTTATTTCTTGGTCACTAAACTAAATCAAAAGTTTGCTTGTATTGCAAAACTGATTAACACTGTATACAAACCTAATTTAAGGCAGCCTGAGTAAAATGGAAAGAAAAAAAAAGCCAAAATTACAAATCAAACTGTACTGGCAGCATTTTGATTTAGATTCTGAAAAAAAAAAAATTCCATAGGTTTAAACATCATTTTGTCTTTCTTCTCAGTCAGAGTGAACAAAAAAAAAAAACAAAGTGTGACACTGCTACTTCTTTCCAGTAAATTGGTCCGGTTTCCTGCACAGAGTCGGATTGTTCGAGGCGAACAATGAGACAGCCGGCGGCCCGTCTGCGTGAGCCGCGCGTTTATCACCCAACAAAGGCGCCGTTTGTGCCGAGAAAACAGCCGCGCTTCTGCGACAAAGGAGGAAGCCTCGCCAAGAATACCTGCTCTGTCAAAATGCCCACAGATCTTGTGAAAGCTGGCGGCTTTCTCGCTGAGGACCAATCTACGTTTTGGCCCAGACATATCTTTTTAATGTAGCCGTTTATCATTTTGTATTTTAATTAAATCCCATTTCTGTCTTTTATGTTTGTTTAATGTTTGGTCCCTTTGGTAATTCAAAGCGTTTGATAAATAAAATTGGATCGGTGCGTATCCTTAATTATGGCAGGACCGGTCCGCCGTAGAAACTCTCTTTTTACTGCATGTGTGGAGGAAAACATGTCGCCTCGACGCCTGGCTGCTTGTTTCTGTTGGTCTGCGCCTCTCTGGGCGGCGGAGGGCGCGCGTCTGGCCAAGTCGAGCCGTGAAAAGAGCGTCTTCATTAACATGCACAGCGAGCAACTTCCCCTGAAACGAGCCTTTGTGGCCACGGCAGATGCTCAAACACGTCCAGAAGCGGGCGGAACTGGATCAAACAGAGAGGAGATTAAAACAAGGCCTCAGCCAAATATGAATAAATATGCTTATTCTGCTTTTTTTTTCATATATCTTCACATCTATTAAAAGCCAGCCTGTTTTGGACTTTTCAGAGCAGCCGCTGGCAGACAGCTCAGAAAGCAGGTGTGAGCGCAGACCTCTGGACAGAGGTGGCTTTGACGGAGGCCTCTGGGTGCGCTGGTCTGTGCCCAGATGCGGTGGAGTGAGGGGAGGCGGTGAGATGGGATTGGTCAGCAGTTTGACCGACGGGACGGCTGACCTCAGGTCTGCACAACGCTGCCCACTCTCTGCTGCTGTTATAAAGCCTGCGGCGCGTCGTCAGCCTCCACTATCTGGAGACGCAGCATCGGTTTGCATCTGCACAACGGTAAGAGCCTCAAACCCACATCTAGACCATCATTTTGGAAGATTCTAATGCTATTTCTCTTCTTAAATGACACTGACTGCAGAATATACGCCTTGTAAAGCCACAAAAGGATATATTTGCACTTTAATGTGCTTTAAAACTTACTTTTGATGAGGTGTCTGGATGTCAGCTTTTGTCTGCCAGGCTGGGTTTTTAGGTGCTTCCTTTGTTGGGGCCCAAATTTGTACTTTTTCAACGTTGATCTGTTTAAAAATCTAAAAATCATGAAGTAGCCGATACTTTTGCTTTAATCATTGATATTTTCTGAAGGCTGACATTTGCACCCTGCAAGATCAAAACAATTAAATTAATCTCAAGTCATGTCATATAGTATTATTTCTAATATGTTATCATTTTACATGCCCTGCACTATTACGCTGCATAAAACTGTCATATTATATTTTGTTGTGACATATTGCATGAGACCATAGTGAATTGCATTGCATCAGGTCTGATTGTATCGTATTGCACCAAGTTAGTTTATATACTGTGTCTTATAACATTGTAGGATGTTGGGTTTACAGTGTATAACTTTATATGATAGACTTTACTGCACAAAATGATCTTACTTTATTGTATAATCAGATGTTATGTCATTTACATTTTATCATATTGAATAACATCTTAGATATCATGGTATTATATCTCAGAGTGTATTGTAGTGGATTGTATAATACTGTATCATATATTACTCTATTATATTAAATATAAGAAAATATATGTATCATAATCTATTGTGTTCCACATATAATATTGTATGATTTTATCATTTTCTGTCATCATGTATCAGGCTGCATTGTTTTTGCAGTTTATACCAAACTGTATCAAATCAAGTGATTTTATCATCATGTTGTGTAAATACAGCATCGCATTGTTATATCAGGTTTTTACATCGTATCACATTGTCTGATATGTGGTATTTCTCATCGTACGTCACAAGATAGTAATATTGTATCATGTTGTTTTGTATTGCACCAGAAGTAAAAATTACCGTTTGCAAACATTGCAATAAACGACACATTATATCATGCTGTATCGTCTTGTTTATCAGTGTCATATTGTATCGTATCACGATATATCGTATTGTATCATATTGTTGTATATTCTGATGTACTGTATCAAATTGTATCAAAAGCATATTGTATGATTACATGTTATAATTCATTTGGCAGCGTATTATACTATACTGTATGTGCCTACGTCATATTGTGTATCAGATCATGTACTGTGGAGAGTATATTTCCTATTGTATCATTTTCATTAAGGTTACCATATAATCATACAAAACCCATTTGAACCGCGATGAAGATCAAAAATGAATCCTCATAATGGTTTTCAGGCTGATACTACTAACTTTTAATTTCAGGACTTTCCTAGAGTTTCTCTTTAAACATAAAAAAGGGGGCTTGGTCAGTTCAATAGTTTCTCTTGCCCGCTTTGCCAGGTTGAAGGCAGCAAGGCGGACAACGATGACGGACCTGGAGACCTCGATGGCCACCATTATCTCCGTTTTCCAGAAGTACTCGGAGAGAGAAGGCGACAAGCACAAGCTGAAGAAGAGCGAGCTGAGGGATCTTCTCAACGAGGAGCTGCCGGACCTGATGGGGGTGAGACGAACTTTGCTTCGACCCCGTGAGTAAAAAAAAACGAGAAGAGGTTGCCGTTGAGGGCTTTGACCCAAAAAGCTGTCCCCCGCCCTCCTTTGCAGCACGTCAAAGACCAGTCCACGCTGGACGGCCTGATGGAGAGCCTGGACGCCGACGGCGACGCCGAGTGCAACTTCCAGGAGTTCATGACATTCATCTCCGTGGTTACCGTCTGTTGCCACGAGTTCTTCGAGCACGAGGAGGAGTGAGGAGGGCGAGACAAAAGGGGAGCTACGGTGAAACATAGAAACCGAGGAACCGACACATCTAGTCAGCACCTTATCGATGAATTTACTAAAGTAGCAGCAAATAAAATGTAGTTCAAATTTTAAACCACTAACGACATTCAGAGCTTTCTTTTAGTAGTTTAGATCGCTAGGCGTTGGTCGGAAAAGCAACATGGCTGCCAGATTTTGGTCATTCCTTCACACTCTGACCGATCTTTAGATACTATTCATCATTTTATACGTCTGATTGGGTCAGAAAAGTTGGGATTGGCTTTCAAACATGTGAGCTGGTGGTAAAATCATAACAGTAGCTCATCAGCTGGCAGACAGTGTTTATTCAGGATAATCCGATTGCCGAGTCAAACCACTGAACGCGCTGCTTTGACAGGGAAATGCTTGACAAGATGCCAGAAATCCGCCGGTTGCATCTACAGCTATTAAGGTTTCATGGAGATGTTTCTTCTGTCAGGGAAAACAGGATAAAACCAGACTTTTTAAGTGGACGCTGGGTTATTTAACTCCGACGTGTCCCCACCCCGGGTCGGACCGCGGTGCCATCAGCGAACTTGACGGGTCCGATGAGGTGCCAGACCTGCTAGCTTACACCTTTACGTCATGAATATTGAACCATAAATGAACTGCTTTCCATTTTAAGTCAAAAATAAGTGTACTCATTGTTTCCTTCTCAGAGGTTTGTGCCATTTTAAGTTCTCCAAAACCTAAAACTGAACCAGCAATCTTAAATGAATTGTTAATCAATTTTAGACCCACAACCTTCTGTCAATAGGTGGAGAAGCCCAATAACTGCAGATTAATTGGTTATTTTTGATTTATTGTATATTTATACCAAGGAGATGACTACAGAGGTATCTGTACAATGTCCAGTATTTTAATCCTATAGTAATGAGCCTGGATGTCTACATTTCTCATCATTTAGGGGATCAGGAGCACCACCTGCTGGACAAGTTCAGATTACATATATATGGGGGAAAAAAATAACAGTATTGATGCAAATATATGTGAAGGCTGGGGGAAAAGGGGGGTTATGTGTAAGGGGATAAATAGATACATGAAAGCATGGGCAAGAAAAGTAGGACATAATTCAAAATGGATCAGGAAGTGACAAAATGAAACCACAAACCAGAAGTGTTTCTTTGCCATCTTAATTTAGTCCACCAAGGGATCAAAAGTTGAATTTCAATGAGTTTATTTCAAGTTTCACCTGTTTCTGGGGTCAAAAGACGCAGCCCTGGGATTCCGACTCTGGGAAAATCTGCTCTGGAAAACGTGAAATGCAGTTTCCTCCTGGGGACATCCTCCAGGCAACAACGACTCCAGCGTTTGGTTGCGTAATGAGGACGTTCAGCGTTAACGTGCAGGCTGGAGATTAACGAACAGGGATGATGCAAGAAAGCTGTCAGCTGCCCGGTTTTTAGACATCTGCAGGCCGTGGACCGGCACAGAGGTGGAGCCGTCTCGGTGATTGGCCAGGAGGGGGAAAGATCTCGACCCTGGGGAGCGACACCACACCCAACTGAGTGTCGTCTAAAACATATTCTTCTCTTTCTCTCTTTCTTCTCACTGGAGATTAAACGGCTGACGGCTGACAACTTGTAAGTTTCTGACTTTACTTCTTCTTTGCTTCACATTCTTTTCCTTTTTTTTAGCTCATTACAGACAATTTCAGCTTTGATATTCATAATTTACATAATGAATGCATTATGTATCCTAAAACATGATGCTAATGCGGTAAACATCTATTAAACCCAGTCATACGTATAGTTTTGTTTCTTAAAAACAAGATTTATGATCAAATATAACCACAACAGCAGCATTCAGAGCCTCATTTGTTGTTGTTGTTTTTTTATCTTACTGTTCTGCAGCTGTGACAGAGTTAAGTGAAGCGTGACACATTTTGACAAACATCAACACTCTGGGTTAATTTTGCTGTCATTCTCTCTAGTTTATGACTCAGGAATGGAAAAGAAAAACTTTGTTTTTTTAAAAGACTGGATTATTTCATGACCCCTTTTGCCCAACGAAGCAATTTCGCAAGACTTTAGTTTCCAGGCTTTTGCTCCAGGCGACTCAAGGAAGTATTTACATCAGCATTTAAAAAGAGAGCGAGAGAGAGAGATCTGCAGGAGCTTGCAGCTTTGCATATATCAGCTGCAAGACAACAACAACAAACTAGACTAAACATCTGCAAGATTTTATTGAAAACTATTTCAGATAAAGGAAAAGAAGATGTTTTTTTGTGTTGATTTATTCTTCACTTTTCCATTGATCTCCAACTTAATCCCCTTTCATTTCCTCTCCAGGCAAAGATGACTGAAAGACCAGACCCCGATACGACTTTTTCAAAGACGACTGAAACACCACCTGACACCTATCCGACTTTTTCAGACCTTGTGACCAAGATCGGGAAGAAGGGTGTGTACCTGTCCTTTACAGACGCTAACATTTGTTACACGTCGTGTTTCTTAAATGCATGAGGAATTAAGAGAGGAGAAATTGCTTCTGTCTGCCATTTTGAGTGCAAATAAGCATAAAGGTTTCCATTAGGTCACATCTGCTTCCTCCAGATGTTACTGCCAATATTTCAATTTAAGTATGGAATAGAATAAACAGAGTTAATATGGCGGCGACAGCAGAGTGCAAAACCTGTAGCCGAACAATTTGATTCGTTTACTGGTGAAACTTGGGCAAATAAAGTTAACCGAGGAAACCCGGTAATCAAACCACAATAACAACTCGGATCTATCTGCATCACAGTGAAAACATTGAAATGAAACAGTAGAGCCAAGAGGGCGAGGAAATGCCATGGGTGGCTGTAGAGAAAAGGATTAGTATAAATTTTTTTTTTAATTATTTTAATCTTGATTTTTCTCTCAAATTTAAGAGTTTAGCCAGTATTCCAAGGTAAATTTAATAGCAGCTAGAATGTAAGGTTTTCATTTCCATTTCAAAATTATTAATATGCTGAGCTAAACACTAAAAGCTGCGGAGCTATAAGCTGCAAAGAAAAGTGATGCTAAAGCAGAAGATAAATGTGGCCAAACTAAAAGATCCTAGCTGAAAGATAAACAAAATGCTTCCCTTAGGGTTAGGGACCTAGAGTGACAGATTGAGTTTTGAACCTCTGATCTTAAGGGCCTCTCCAAGACGCAAACACCTGGATCTCCAACCACTAGGCCTCCGCTTCCAGAAAGACGCTATGCTAATCGTTTCTATGCTAAATACCAATTAGTATTCAACAAGCAGCATCATTTCAGCTTGTCAAATGTAGTTATAAAGGATGTAAAGATAAAACTTAAATGTTGCTGGGCTCAAAACTACCAAAGTTGCTAAGCTGAAAACAACTTAATCAAAACCCAAATACTGCCTTGCTAAATGCTAAGCTAAAACGTAAAGGCTTAAAGCTACTAAAATCTGTAAAGCAAAAACGCTCCTAAGCACTAGCTAAGTAGTGCTAAGCTAAATGTCGCTTATTTTAAAACTACAAAGAACTGCTCAAGAAAAAAGGTGTTGATTGGTTAGCTAAACAAGCTCAAGTTGTAGAGTTAAAATCCAAACATAGGGCAGCTAAAAGCTTCAAGACTAAAAACTGCTAAGCTAAATATCATTAGAGCTAATGTTGCTGAGCTAAAAGCTGTTAAGGTTTGCTAATGGTAAAGTTACTAAGCTAATTCTGCTAAGTGAGAAGGGTTTAGCTACATGCATGTAGCTTAAACGCTGTTGCGTTTAAACCCCACACAGCTACAGGCTGCTGTGTTAAAGTTGGCTTAAAACTGCTAAGATGATAAATGCTCAAATTGCTCAAACTAACGCTTGATAACTGCAGCGCTAAATGCTTAACAGGGTTCAACTTAGCAATGCTAGGCTAAATATAGCTTAGCTAAAAGTTACCTTACCTAAAGGCGACAAGCTGAGCGTTGAAAAAATGTGCTGAGCCTTCTCTAGGATGACCTGACCAGTTCTGGGCTAAAGATTTATTAATAAAGCGAGACAAAAGATACATAAATCTAACTTGGCGAGCTTATGGCTTTTAGAATTGTTAAGATTACTTTATGATCCACAGAACTTTCAAGCTCTCATTTAACTTTGGCCACACAGCGCAGAAACTTATTATTATTACGTACTTTGGCTGCAGTTTCTTAATTTAATTAGTTTCAGCACAAGTGCTTTGGTTGTGGCCTTTGTTTCACCTGTTTGTGATTATTTCAATGGTATTTTACTTAAAGCTGCAAAGTCTATATGATTATTTGACTAATTCTATCAGGAATTAATCCACCTGTGCACAGATTAACATTAAACATTAAATTGACTTTTATGCTTTTTATAAAAAACTAATTAAAATCAAAGTTTCTTTTGAGTATATTTTAAAATGTACAACGAAGAAAATAATCTCAATTTGTTGCACAGGGAATAGGTGAGAAATTAGACCTTATTCACAATTAACTTGTCTAAATTTGCAGTTAATGTCAGAAAAGTCTCATTAAATTAATTTAACAGAAAGAGAACTTTTAAAAACCTAAAAAAAAACACTTTTTAATGCATTTAAGGGCGTTGTTTTAGACCGTTGACCTCTCAAATACAATTCAAACCAGATGTGATGACATCCTGCATCAAAGGCAGAACATACATGATTATACATGTATCATGTTGAGTGTTCAATAATTTTAGTTTATGTGACATCAGTCATAAAGCCCAGGCATGCTTTCATGGACTCATCTTAGAAGTATAGGTCTATGTGGTTACATCTGGGAGTGTCTTATCAGCATGACGCCTCGGGGGGGTGTCGCTGTGGAGATAAGGGACAAAACACGGGCAAACTGCAAATTGGCCGTGGTTTCCACAGCAGGGTCAAATGGGTCCAAGATGGGCTAAAAGCAGAGATGTCCCTGAGAAATTAATTTGTTACTGAAAAAAGAAAAACATGGCTACTGTCCACCAACAATAAAAGATGGAGAACAGGTCTCTAAAATAACTTGAAAACATGCTAAAAAGCTATATGTTTATAGATTTCGCTTGATCTAGGGGTCTGTTTTTTTTCTTTTTAAATGATAAACTGTAGTAAACAGTGTTACATGTTGAAAAATGTAAACATTATTTCTGCATGGAAAATAAATACCTGTACCAGGTAAATCAGTAAAATTGTGTGCTGGAGCTTTAAGAGAACATTGTTACATTTCTATTTATTAAAGCTCATCCTTATTTGTTAGTAATAAAACTTTTCATGGCATGAAAATTTTCACAGAAACCTTTGAATAATTTCGTAGAGCCACATAAATTGTAGAGACAAGCTGTTTGGAGGCGATGCGTGGTTGATTAAAACCTAAGGAACTAATAGAAAAGACAACAGTTTTGAAGCTTTTATTGTGAAAATGTACTTTTATGGGATTAAATCGATAAGTGTTAAAGTGTTGTGTCTTCACAGATATCTACAACAGCACCGAGGAGTTTGCAGCCTTAATTGGAGGTGAGAAATAAAGTTTTTTTTATATATCGATGTTAAAAAGAAACTGAGAGAGAAATAAATAAATGCTGAAAGAAATTCTTCAGCAATTTGAATTGTCTGTAATGTAATAAAATATTTAAATAGCCCAGCTTTGGGTTGAAGATCAAGTGTGTCAAAAAAATATCAAAGGGAATGACGGAAGTCAAAGTAACTCCAATTATTTCAGTTCCAGCTGTAAATTAGAGTAAGAAAATGTTATATGATGATATATTTTTTTGTTTTTTCTCACGTCTTCATTTCTTCATTTCTTCTTTTCCTATTTTTTTTTTTAAATCTGAAATCAGTGTGTTAGAAAGAAATGTGAAAACAGGATGTGCGCCTTTAAGCTCAATCAGAGGCACTGTTCAAATTAAGTCGAATGTTGCAGTTGAATGCTATTTTCATGTTTTAATAAATAGGCCAATTGCAAAAATTGTATTGTCTTTAAAATAAGACCATCCTTCTGATTGGAGAACAAATTGGCCCCTTTCAAAAATCCCAATGCATTAAAAGAACCATCAGCGCTGGCAAACCCCACTCATCCTGGACAAAATATGTTCAGACTTCCACCTCCAGGGCGGCGCTGCAGAGCGCTACATACAAAAATCAGCCACTTCAGTGGTAGTTTCCCCACCAGGAACACTTAACAGGAACCAGATCAATACTGTTGTCTTTCCCTTTTGTAGAAACATGTATGCATACATACTTACACAAAAAAAATAACTTTTTTGTGTATTCTTACAAAAATTTCTTCGTTGAGAGGAAATAGTATGAACCGACTTGAGGACTGAAGCCAATTCGTTATCTTCTGAATATACGCCAACCCTGGGGAGAGCTCATTAACCTGACTCCGCCAGATAGATTTGCTCCGCATATCCATCTGGAAACCTTCCGTTGAAGTAACTTTGGGAAGGGGGCGAAAATACTGGTTAGCTGATTGGCCTATGTTGGTGATAGACAAGCCAAATAAACCAATCAGATCAACGAAGCATATGACGTACTCGTCAACATGCTTCGTCGTCGCTCGAAAACACAACCACAAGCCAAGCTACTCTTGCTGCTGCAGGTAAAGGCTCGTTAGCTCAGCAAAGAAATACTCTGTAATTCCGATAAAACTTGCTCGATAGCCACGCTAACGCTAGTTTCATCGGCTGAAGCCGCCATGTTCTTTAGACTGAACTGTCGCGCTTCTCGTTGCGTCACACCTCAACCCGCCTCAAAGCCAACGCTGATTGGACGTTCGTTTGGTGAACGGCTCCAAATTTTCTTTAACGGAAAGTAGCCAGACAGATCTGCGAGTGAAACCTTGAAAGCTCGCGAGATCAGGATGGTCTCACGAGGCTAAGAGCTCATCTGATTGGATTAGAAAAATACAAGAGATTTAAAACAAAAGTATAAAAAAGTTATTCACACCACTGGCTGGTATTTTCCGTTTGACACCACTTTGACTGGATATTACCGTTTAGGCAGGACCCAGCCAGATTTCCTGACCTGAATCTGTGGGTGTGAGTTTGAGATGAGGGTGATGGTTAGGAGGCCTCCCAGCCTCACAGACCAAGGAAATTGCTCCTTGTTGATCATGAAGTTCAGTTGAGTTGACTTGAAACTGTCAAAACACCAGTGAAGACGAGCGAAAAGATGGTTATAAGGAGTTTATAAAAAATAAGTGATGTTTAACACCCCACTTTTCCTCGGTTCCTGCATCATTCTTTTTTTTTCCTGGATCGTTTCTGACGGACTTCAGCGTTGACAAATGTTCCCTTGCACTTCACAGGTATCATCACCGTCGTGCTGCTCGTCTTCCTCTGCACAATCGCCATTTTGCTCTGGTGCCTGTCCAGACAGAAAGGCTCCTACGACACCAACGAGACGGACGACAACGACGACGAAGACGAAGAAGACGACGAGTCCATCGGCTCCGGCGTGCCGCTTCAGGCCAAGGAGCCTCTCAACGCGAACAAAGACGACTGAAGGGGAGCGAAACATGTCTTCCAACTCAAGGACTGACGAGATTTATTTTTTGATTGAAAGCGTCATAAATCAAACTTTTTTTTTATAAGTAGCTTATTTTGTAAACCTGTAACTGTGCACATCAACCTCTATGGAAGGGCGATGAAACGTGAAAGATTGTAATGTATTTTTCAGCTATTCAGTTGTTGTTTTGTTTTGATTTATTCGCTGCAGCTATTTTATTACTGGTGATTTAACTCATATCTTATAATTAAATGGGTTACTTTGAGACGTTGGGTGACCCAGAGGAGGTTAGAGGAACTAAAAGGCCTTTGTGTACACTGCAAAAAGAGAACTAAAAATGAGTCAAATTTTCTTGAAATTAATGTATTTGCCCTTGATTTGAGCAGGTAAATAAGATTATTTGCCAATGGAA
This sequence comes from Fundulus heteroclitus, assembly GCF_011125445.2. Classification (NCBI taxonomy): domain Eukaryota; kingdom Metazoa; phylum Chordata; class Actinopteri; order Cyprinodontiformes; family Fundulidae; genus Fundulus; species Fundulus heteroclitus. Next base: position 6,184,162 of record NC_046384.1, read on the forward strand.
TAAGTATTTTTTACCCCTAAAATAAGATAATTAGATATATTGCACTTGAAATAAGATGATTCAAATGAATTGTTCCTATTTTAGGTGCAAAAATCTTATTCCATTGGCAAATAGTCCAATTTACCTGCTCAAATCAAGGACAAATACACTAATTTCAAGAAAAAAATTCTTATTTTTAGGTCTATTTTTGCAGTGTAGACTCCTTTGTGATTAGAAAATGAAGCAACTCAAACTCATACACTGCAAAAACGGATCTAAAAATAAGTAACATTTTCTTAAAAATTATGTTTTTGTCCTAGATTTGAGCAGGTAAATAATATTATTTGCCAATGGAATGAGTATTTTGACCCGTAAAATAAGATAATTAGACATCCGGCACTTCAAATGAGATGATGGAGACGAGTTCTTCCTATTTTAAGTGCAAAAATCTTATTCCATTGGCAGATCACCTTATTTACCTGCTCTAATCAAGGACAAATATACAAATTTTAAGAAAATGTTAGTTCCACTTTTGCAGTGTATCTGGGAAATGGTTAGGCTTTAGTTTCACATGCGTGCTCATTTACACGTTTAATTCCCTTTTCTACAGGACCCAGACTGCTTTCTGGATTTTAAATGGGAAATAGTCAAATTGGTTGCGTGGCTGCTTATTGGCAACACAGAAAAAAGGAGGGAGGCAGACATTTCTTTTTTTTTTTTCTCTTAAATCAAAGATGCAGGATGTTAGCGTTTCAGCAGAGTAAAACACGAACCTTTGATGGTAACAACAACCAGACTGTACTCTCCCTCGCTTGCTCCTAAGTTGCCTTTTGGAGTTTTTCTTTTGTAAATAAAAGTGTAGGAGGTAAACTTCCAGCTCAGACACTGAAGTCTAAATGCATCTTGATCGCCTTTGAATAAATGTCTTTCTTTGTGCGTTTCTGAAAAGGACTCCAAATAGTTTTCACTGCAAAGTTTCCCCTCTGCTTCCGGCTCAGATGTTAAGAGACGTTAATCCTCTTTTAGGAAATGCTTAAAATCTAAAGTTCTTCAGGTTTACAACATTGATCTCAAGCATCAAAACCTGCTTTCGGTGTGGATAAAGCCAGCTACACTGCAAAAAGGGAACTTAAAGTAAGTAAAATTTTCTTAAAGTATGTATATTTTTTCCTTGATTTGAGCAGCTAAATAAGACTATTTGCCAATGGGATGAGAATGTCTACCCCTAAAATAAGATAATCAGACATCCTGCACTTAAAATGAGAACAAT